>NC_081411.1:280689295-280989295 GCF_030272615.1 Cryptomeria japonica
AACGGAGTTGTTTCCAAGTTGACAGTCTAGCTAATGGTCTCAAATAAATATTCTCACATTTTTGCAGTCACGTCAATGAAATATTCTCACATTTTGCAGTCATGTCAAATAAATAAGAGTTCTTTAAAAGATGTTTGTAAAGATATTTTATTAATGATAATTAAAATTTAATCTCTCTCTCTCTCTCTCTCTCTCTCTCTCTCTCTCTCTCTCTCTCTCTCTCTCTCTCTCTCTCTCTCTCTCTCTCTCTCTCTCTCTCTCTCTCTCTCTCTCTCTCTCTCTCTCTCTCTCTCCCTTTTCCTTCAAATTTTATTTACTACAAAAAGTGCGTACGAGGTATTGGAACTATTAGTTCGCTAGTCTGCTAAACATTTTTAAGGCCTAACAGTGTGTACAAGGTCTTTATACGTTAAAAGCATGTACGGGGCACCGAGAATATTAATGTTGGTCTGCAAACATTTTTAGGGCCTAACAACGCGTACGAGGTTACTAAAAAGACCGCATATGCGGTACTAGGACATATAATTTTAGTTGCCCAACTGCCTCAATGACCTCAAAAAAAAATTGAGGTCGTTGAAGGCCCCATTGCAACTGTGTCTATGCTTCTGTGACTGTTTTATACATGAAAAGTAAGTGATTTTTTAATTTTTGCATGATTTCAAATGATTGAATTATTGTTCTTATTAGTTTTGTCAATGTTATTGTGATAGTTTAATAGTTTTGATTTAAGAAAACAATGATAATTCTCAAATTTATGGTTATTTGATTGTTTATGAACTTTTATTTACAGATATATGTATATGATTCTATTTAGGACAACCGATATCAACCATGGGAAAGAACAAGCAAGGAACGATGGAACAACGAGAGGTTGAAAAGGAAAGACAAAGGCAACATATGAAGAAATTATCTGACATAAGAACAATGGGACAAGAAAGTATGTCATCCTCGACATCTCAATTCGATTTACTAAATGAACATAATGCACCTAATGCAATTGAAGAAGAGACATTTGATTTACCATATGAACCTAATGCAATTGAAGAAGAGACCACATTGAATAATCAATTAAATGATGAACATACACCTACTCTATTTGATGAATTGAATGTACCCAATGCACGCAATGCACCGATATTAACACCTCCTAGAATCATTCGTAGGAAACCAAAGTATCTAATTGACATTGATGAGAATATATTGAAGCTAATGCCCGATAAAATGAATGAATGAACTTGTAGGAGAATGGTTAAAATAATATGCCAAAACTATTTTGAAAACTTAAATCCAACCGAAAGATGTCAATTAATTGTTCAAGTGATTAAAATTTTGAATTTTAGAGAGACAATGAAAATTCTAGGCCTAAGATCATCTAAAAGTAATAGCAAAAGAACTATTGTGAGAAAATCTATTTGATGCATATCAAGCTATTGGTTCAAAATCACGTACTAAAGATTCTAATGTTACTCAACGTGTCATTACATCAACCATAATGAGCAAGAAAATAAAAAAAAGATCGTTTGATAAGAAAAACAAGTAAGTCATTAAATGTTAGTAGAACAACATTAAGTAAAGCATTATAGAGGTGGGAAAAAATAGAGGAACCTAACAATAATTCTCTTTGGGCATTCTCCGGTAGACTACCACGCAAAGACAAGGTTGTTGTTGATGCACTAAGAACATTAATTGAAATTTTTTGGCATGACAACACAAGAGTTTTGCCCAATCAAAGAGATGTTGTTAGAAGGAAAATCGGGACTACAAATCGTGAGCCATATGACAAACACTATTTGGATATGACTCAAACAAAATTTTATGAAAGATTCCTTGAAAATTTTCCTCAAATAACAAAACCTTTTTATATTAAGATTAATCATGTATGCACCACGTGTTGTTGTAGGATGCATATTGAATTTTCCATGCACTGTGATATTTTTTCATCATATTTGTTCTACTTTGCACACTAACAATGTTTTGCAGGAATGCAATATACAAGCACCTCCTAAGTCGACAAGAGAATTTATTTCAAGTTTGCTATGTAATAGACATGATGGTAATTTATTATAAGATGCCTTGTTTGGAAGGTTCTTGTGCTATATGTGGTGGTTTGCAACGTTTACCAAGTTGTGTATATTTGGAGAGTACATTGGTACGAAACTAGTTTCTTTTGGAAAATACAAGACAATCACATATGGAGTTAAAGATGGAAAAGATTTGAAGAGATGTGAGTTAGTGAAAAATGATATATGTGTAGCTAGATTTATGAAAATGTTTCAAGAGAAACTAGTTTATGAGTACATAATGCATACACATAGAGCTCCATGGTTAGATGAAAAATTAAAGCTATATAAAGACACATTTCCTCTTGGCACCATTGTCTCTATCATTTATTTTGCTGAAAATTATACACTACAACCTCAAAATGAAGTGCAATCTATGTATTATCATTCTACACAAGTTTCTATTTCTGTACACATAACATTCATGCATGCAGATGATAGCACAAAGGAGGATAGAAAGTTTGTAAGAGAGTATCACTTCTGCAAAAGTGATGATCGTACTCATTCATCGGAGTTTATACAAGGATGATTTAAAGTTTTCTATGATAATTTAAAGGAAAGAAACATGCAATACAACTGACACTTAATATGGTCAGATAATTGCACCACACAATTCAAGAATGCAAGGATGTTTTATTGGTCGACAAGGATGCATATGACAAGCAGTGTATAACATTTTTGGAATTTCACTAAGGCTAGACATGGTAAGGAAGAGCACGATGGTGCAGGAGCATGTGTAAAAAGAGCCCTAGCTAGAGAAGAATTAAAGTACAAAGGTGGTGTTGAGTTGATAGATGCAGAAATAATTGTACAATGGTGTAAATCTATGATGGGTCCAGGTAATCCAGGTACGTCAATGGCTCGTAGATATTTTTGGTTGATCACGAAA
Source organism: Cryptomeria japonica (assembly GCF_030272615.1). Classification (NCBI taxonomy): domain Eukaryota; kingdom Viridiplantae; phylum Streptophyta; class Pinopsida; order Cupressales; family Cupressaceae; genus Cryptomeria; species Cryptomeria japonica. The sequence continues at coordinate 280,692,245 of NC_081411.1, forward strand.
TCTAACATTGAAAACTATCTAGATTGTTGTACAGTTGCAAGATCGAGTGACATGCACTCATTTATGAGTTCAAATGCAAGTTCACTAGTAATTTATACGAGACAAATGGTATATTTTTGCTCTTCATGTATGTATTTTGTGTGGGAAGAATGTGAATCATAAGAGTGGGTTGACAAATGGTCTTGTAGACCATTGGTTCCCATTGATACATATCAAATTCTCAAAGCACTACAATTGAGCCAGATGGAGACATCAGTGGATTTTGACCATGTATCTGACCTAGTGGATTTAGGTGATTTTTTGAGTTAATTTTTTCGCAAGTATTCTTTTTGGTTCATTTTGTTGTACATCACACATTATTTTTGGTATTAATTATCACTTTATAAAATTCAAGTCACGTGTATGCAGTTGTTGCAGAAGAGAACAATGAAGAAGGAACAAATTACTTTTTGTGTTACTGTGTTGAGCCTAAAAGAAAATTGACAACAATAATCATTGATGGAGAGGGTATTGAGTACCCAATAGGGTTTGTTGTCATGACAAGAACATGGCTTAGGAGATACCCTATCAAGAATTATGATGTTTATTTGTTCAAGGACTTTGAAACACACAAACATATTCTTCATTTCTCTAACTTTATTGTTGCAACAAATATTCATTTGATGAAGTATCGTGGTAGACCTCATAACAAGATTTTATGAAAAGTTCGCGAATATGACCACGAGGCAATACTTGACACAATACGAGCTAGAGTCGATCCTGAAGGCTCACTTGATTGATTCCACGGTTCAGAGTAGAATGATTTTGAGAATTTTGTATATATCATCGGCGAATTGTTCTATATTCATTTTTTGTATATATAAATGCCCATGAGCTGATTTGTACATGTTTAGGGGCATAATTTTATATATTTAAATGGCCATGAGCTAATTTGTACATATTTATATGCCAAATTTTGTATATTAAAATGGCGATGAGCAGAATCGCGCATATTTAAATGCCAAATTTTGTATAAAAGCCCATGAGATGATTTGTAACACATTTTTTTGTATATTTAAATAGCCAAGATCTGATTTGTCCATATTTAGAGGCAAATTTTTGAATAATATGTGGCAATGTTTTGTGATTATTTTTTGTGACTATGTTTTGAGTTTATGTGATGTGATAAGGTCAATCATGACCATTCTTGATAAGGTCAATCATGAGCATTCTTGATTCTTGTATAATCATGGAGAATTATTTGAGTCATTATTGGGTCATGGGAGTCATAGATTGAGTCTAGATACAATCTAAGCAAAAATTGTCATTATTGTCAAAAAAGTTATCAAGCAACTTCTACATCGCATCGGTAAGGTATGGCTCTCGACGTTTTGGTACTTTTGGAAACACGACAGAAGCATGCCTAGCATAAACCTGCCCAATCAGACACACTTGTGACATTGGTTTGTGCACATGACGAACAAAATAAATTCTAGCCTATCTTGCAACTTTGCATTGCATGCAACTGACGATTTTTATAACAGGCGAAAAAATTCTACCAATTGAAAATGGCTCCTAGTCGCTAGAAACTAAGATAGGCCATTGTAGATGAGCCTCACATGACACTACAGGTTCAAACATATCGATCATATGTATCCTGGATTGGGAGAAACAGTTCGTCAAAGTTTGCCAATTTTTTAGACTCAAGGCACTTGAGAGATCATGTTGGTAGGGTATGGCTCTTGACATTTTGACGCTTTGGGAGGCATGACTGGAGTATGTCTAGCATAAAGTTGCCCACCTGGATGCGCTCGTGATGTTGGTATGTGCACACGATGAATGAAATCAATTCTAGCCTATCTTGCAACTTTGCATTGCATGCAATTAACGATTTTTGCAGCAAGCGAAAAAATGCTACCAATTAAAAATGGCTATGAGTTGTCAGAAATAGAGATAGGCCATTGTAGACAAGCCTCACATGACCCTACAGGTTCAAACGAATCAAACATATGTGTCCTATATTGGGAGAAATAGTTTGTCAAAGTTTGACCATTTTTTGGACTTGGGGCACTTGAGAGATCGCGTCGGTAGTGTATGGCTCTCGACGTTCTAGCACTTTGGGAGGCATGGCAGGAGAGTTCCTACCATAAACTTGCCCACCCAGACACGCTCATGACATTGGTTTGTGCACACGATGAATGAAATCAATTCTAGCCTATCTTGCAACTTTGACAACTCTAACAACTTTGACAATTTTGACAACAACTAAGCAACTTTGACAACAACTGAGCAAATTTTACATCTTTTATCCAAATGAACCCAAAATTTGACAACTTTGATAACTTTGACAACAATTGAGGAACTTTTACATATTTTATCCAAATGACCCCAAACTTTCACAAATGGCTTCAAATGATCATTAATGGTCCTAAATTAACTTATTTAGATAAAACAATGGTAAAACAAGACGATAACCAAAATTTGACCATTGCGAGCATGAGGGTGCTCTTGCACCACACACATTGACAAATATAAATGAAAGGAATCAAAAGCATCCACTGATCATTACCATGGATCAAATCTGACCATTACCATTTAATTTTATTTTCATTGAAACAAAGAGTTTTGTAGGGTTAATTCAACATTTAGAAAGTTTATCAAATCATATTCCACAATTGCAATGTTTTATATCATATATTTTTGTTGTTTATATTCATATTGTTGATTACATAGTCAAATACTCATTTAACTTTATAAAAGGGCAGCCACCAAATACAACGAATACACAATAATGAACTCAATACAAGGAGTTTTGTAGGGTTAATTCAACCTTTTAGAAAGTTTATCAAATCATATTCCATGATTGCAATATTTATATCATAGATTTTTGTTATTTATATTCATATTGTTGATTACATAGGCAAATAATCATTTAACTTTATAAAAGGGCAGCCACCAAATACAACGAATACACAATAATGAACTTAATACACATTTATTGGATCAAATATCAACATTTATATATATAAAAAAAGGCATGTATGCCAAGTCAATACAAGTATTACAAAATGTGGCATATGTCATGTCCAAATCAATATACAATAAAAATGTAGAACATGTCTACATGTATTGGTCATTCAATGACCACAACTAACACTATATGATCCTATACTTGTGATGGATCATCAAAGTCGAGCCTCTTTGATGCAGTGCGCGGCTCCGTAGATGGCCGCAAAACCACAATTCAAAATCCAAGTTAGAATCTTGTTGTAGAAAATAGTTCACAATTATCAACATAACTATGCATTTAACTATAATTTCTTTGCAATTGAAATGCAAATTACCTCATCACCTAATCTCGGATCTAATGTCTTCGCTCTCTTCTCCTTGTCAGTCTTTGGAGTTTTCTTGAACACAAACTTCAAAGGCTCCAAGTTATGGCCGAACCGCAAAGGGGGCTATTGTAGATTAAATATACAATTAATATAATGTACTAACATATATACATCAAAAACACTAAAAATCTATAATATAGAGAACAAAAGTGTACCGGATCCTGAGATGCTTCTCCAATAGACTGAGGAGGGCTCACCATTGATGGAGCATCTATGGCTATTACCTATAGGAAAAAATGATCAAAGATTAAATACAATTAATATAATGATAAGTATTGTAGGTTAAAAACAATTAATGCAATATATCAAACAAAAGTGTATCGGAGCTTGAGATGCTTCTCTAGTACATGTAGGAGGGCTCGCCATTGATGAAGCAGTTATGGATATTTCATGTATGAAAAAATGATAAGATTATAGTTTATCGCAAGTTCACATGTACATGTGCATATAATCATCAAATCAAGAAAATAAAGTAGAGATACATACCTCTACCCTCTCTCAATCCTCGGGCGTATCAGGTGCATTCAACATATCTACATAGCTCAATGGACATTGTACATATAAAACAGACAAAAAACACTTATCAATCTACAAATACCAACTAAGACAATTTCAACCTTTTCAAACAATTATACAACTAAAAATGTGTTCAATTACCTTCTTCCCACGTTTTGGCATCCTCGAGGATTTCTTTTGCTGAGGACGAGGCCTAGACATGAAGGGGGTACCCTAAAAAAACAAAATTAACATGAGGTATTAGTATAGATAATATTAAACATAATTTAACAAATCTAAAATGAAATGACTTTCATATTTCATCAAAAGAATACATAAAACAAGGTGTACAAAATATGATACCGTATAGCCTTGTAGGACAAAATCGATTGCTGAGAGCGTGACATCATCAATCTGGGACATTTGGTCCCCTGACAACGCCTACAAAGAAAAAATTGTCACTTGCATTAAAGAGAGTTAGTATATCTTGTAATTTTTTTGAATTCAAAGTGTACTATTCTATTTTAACATGTTACAAAATTTTTACCTCAGGCGTTGAAGTTGTCGTTGTAGTAACTACAGGAGGAATATCAGATACCACTACTGCATCCTAAAATGCATATTATTTGTATCAATTTAAATTGATCTTTAAATAAAAATTCATTTATAATTATAAATTTTAAGTGACTGATAAATAAAATGCAATGTATTCAAATCAATACACTTGTGTCTGCGATTGACTGCCAAATAACATGTCCATCAACTCATTTGTCAGCGCCACATCCTCAATCGTGTGGGTCTAACATCTACTCCCACAAATCATGTACAAATGGGATGTGGATCCATTTGCAACGGTCTCGTCATCTGTCTCTGTGCATATCCCTAAGCAAGTGGCACACACATGTTGAATGGGCTCACTAGCGCCACCTGCAGCAACTAATGTCTCATCATCTGGTACAAGAGGGTGTGCTAACTGTGTCCCATGTTGGATGATCGCATAAGTCAATATTGTGGCTACCTAAAGAGTCTATTGCTCCATTGACTCTTTTAGGTCTATTGGGACAGTCAAATGTACCTTGGGTTTGGGTGCTAGGGGGCGACGACTCTACTGGGCTACTCGCCTACGGGCTCCAGGTCTATCTTGGGCAGAGCTTCCACCTCTATCATAGAACTCTCTCATGTCAAAATAATTAGGCAGCTCATTGAGGACAAAATCACAGTATACTTTCCTCAAAAAATATAATGGCACCTCAAAATTATTAAAAGGTGGTTCGTCAAAGACCATCCACCACCTCTGCCAAAAAATATTCTTCATCTGCAAATTGGTACACCAATGCATGGGAAACCTCTTTGCATTAAGAGGTAGTGACTCACCAGTTCTAGGATCAACAAAAAGGGCATATATTTGTTGTTTACTAATGTTTTTTGTTTTTCACTCCCTCATATGATAACCCACTAGCATAATATTGATGACACCTATCCCTATAGTTTCCCCATTTTGTAATTTGAGTGGAAACTATAGTGGCACCACTAGCTAATGTTTCTAGGCTAGTGGCAAGGGATTTATGATGTTCAAGCTCAGATGTTTTCAATTTATTAATCAGACTATTTATTTTAGTTGTGTTTTTCCCTAACTGATTAAGCAATTGCTCCTATGTATCAAATATACAGTCAAAAGGAGGAGTTGGAGGTGTATTCTATGTGTTTTGTTCGGGGTTTTTAGGAGGTGCATCTTTGTTGTTGTTATGGATTTTCAAAATCTGGTTTGTGTAACAAAAAATTAAAAAACCTAATCAAAATAAACAAATTGAAATTCAAAACATAAAAAATATTCAAACCAATGCGAAAGAAAAACAAAAATCAAGCAAAACCAACCTTGATCCATGGCATTTGGGTGAGAAAAGAGGGAGCCCGTGCATAGTTTAGTGAAAAAAAAACCCAAATTCTCAACTCATGGCTGCGTGAAAAATAAGACATAGTCGGCCAAAAAAAAACATTTATTGATAGGTACAACGTACGTGGTGCTTTAGGACTTAAAACTGCGTACAAGATTTTAAGTCCTAAAGAATTGCATACGCAGTCATTTTTCTAAAGGGACCCCATACGTGCTTTTGTCCCTTTAGGCTCGAGGACAAAAAACCTTAGCACGTACGGGGTGATTTGAATTTTAAGTACTGCGAGTGCGTTGCCTATTTTTTCAAGTTTTTTTAGGTGTGTGTTCACTTTTCTGCACACCATCTTTGTGCACTTACCTAAGAATGATTGCCCAGAGGAGAAGATGATTAGTCATAGATGTTGGCTATATGCTTTTACCTAGTTGGAACATATCCTTAGCCATTATCTTTGATAATGTCAAAATAAATGAGGGTATTGATTTGAATTAGATGAAGGACCTGAACAAACAAGTTGTACTTTGGATGAACTTATGATCTAGATTCCAATGCTCTAGCTATTTGGTCACTCTGCCCTCCAAATAAGAGGCCATATGTGATTGAGGACCCTAGGAAGATAATGGGAAATATTTTGGTTCATAGACTAGAGGATGTTAATCGAATTGAAGCTATCAATTTAACTACAAAATCAACAAGATTTATTGAGACAACTGTGAGGAAGCTCATGGTAGATAATGACAGATTAAACAGAGGGGTGTTGTCATTAAATGAAAGGTTGAATGTTGCTATAGGTTTTATGCCTCTAGTGATACTTCCATTGCTTATTGTTGATGAAATAAAAATGCACAAGTAATTAAAAGAAGAAAAAAGGAGGAGGAACTTGTAAAAATGTGAAATAAGTTAAGTTTGAAATGGTGGGCTTGATAAAATAAATAAATTCAAAAGATAATGGCACATGCTGACAATATTTGGGAGAAGCATGGAACAACAAAAAATGCATTTGTCGAACAAAGGAGAATTGAAGTGAGACTCAAGTGTGTGGAGAAGAATATATCTCTCAAAACAAAACTTTTTAATATTCTTTTGCTAGATTGAAGGGATCTCATATGCCCTTCATTCTATAAAGAAGATTGAACAGACAAGGTTCATGCAGAATGAAATGATGAGTTCTCACAAGTTGCCAATTCAATAATTAGTGTCATTAATGAAGATGAACAGGAGGAACTATTGATAACTTGAGTTTCCATTTGGATAATTTTTCAATGCTACAATTTGGAATGATGACAATCAATGCTTCTATTAACACACATGCTAACAAAAAATATGCAAAACATATAGAAAGCATAAATCAGTTTTTACTTCAAAACAATTAAGCAATAAAGATGATGAATGCAATTTGACCTGCATTTTTAGCTTGTCTTGTATGGATCCTTGCTAGATCATTAGATCACAATTCCCTGCAGTTGAAATAGAATGAAATCAGAATGAAATGCATTTAATTTTCATTTTAATTTATCATCAGTTTTGGATCTCTTTTACTATATCCATATTTTATAGTCATGTGCTACCTTTATATGCATTCACACCTATTTTGTTTTAAATATAATTAGTTCAGAGCATGGAGCATCATTATCAACATTTGTGCCCCTTTTGCTACTCCAACATTACCTTAGGTAGTTCATATTTGTTTTGTCCCATGTGCTTAAAGATTCTTTTTAACATTTTCTTTTGTTTTAAATGTTTGTGAAATGAAAAAGTGACACATGTACACAGATCGATACTTGTTGCTCCCTTGATCTATAAAAGGGATTTCAAGGCCATTTTGAAAGGTTCTAAATTCATTTTTGGGTAGGTAGTATAGAATAATGTCTAATCTAGTGTCATAGAAGATTTTTGCAAAGCATAATTTTATAACTTGTATAGCAATGTCAAGTCGAATTCTAAATAGAGAAAATGAATTTCCTTCATAGTTGTCTCCATGAATGTACACACAAATTAATATGAATCCAAATATCAAAGATATTTTTGGGTTCATTTTTGCGGTGTCTATGTGATGTGTGTTTTGTTTGTTGCTTTCTTTCAAGGAAATAACTAAATGCGTTAAACATTTCATAGTAAATTTATGTGTATGTTGTGGATATAAAGAATAATTTGTAAGTTTCATATATGGGATTCATTAATGTGTTATGTCCACTAATTTGAGTTATATTGTTAGGAATACACTATTACTTTGCGTTTTGACTTTGTAGCCCTAGGATAAGCATTGATCAAGCTAAAGGTTCATTTATGGTTCATAAACATTCAAGAATATCAAACATTTTTACTTTTTCATGTTCATTAGAATTAGATTTAGGTTAGAAATTTTGTTCTTAATTATTGATTAATGCCTAATATCCAAGAATGGAGCCAATTTTGGAATGAGATGGCATTTAATTGGTATATTTTTAATGAGAACCCATCTTCTTTATTCACAATATCTGAGAGTATTTTGAAGATCATTAGATATTGTTAAGGGGAAACCCCCCTTGGTTTTGCAAATCCCAAAGTGTAGAAGACATTAATCTTATGATTGAGTCTTATCAATTCAACACTAATACAAGAGTATGATAATTGAACATGGCTAAATCATCTGATTTGTTGGGAAATGAATTGGAATAACCAACAAATTTGATCACTTACCACTATTTTTTTCATGAAATATTATATTACGACATGGTCAGTGTGAACAAAGATCTAGGGTAACCAGTGATATAATTCCTATATTTATTTATTTCATAAATGACAACTAGCATTTCCTTCTTTGTGACTGTATAATTAAGCTCACCCCTTACAAGTTTTTACTAATATAGTAAATTACATATTCCAAATTACCTTCCCTTTACCCCAACACTACTCCAACAAAAAAGTCAAAAGCATCTATGTGTATATAGAAAGGAAGAGTCCATTTAGGTTCTCTAAGTACTGATGCTTGTGTGAGGGTTACCTTTAATTCTTAAAAGGATTGTTGAAAACTTGCAGTCCATTCAAATTCCACTTGCTTAGTTAGAAATATAAAGAGAGGTGCAACAATCTTACTATATTATTTATGAAGCACCTGTGGTAGCCAGCATGACCAATAAAGCTTCTGACATCTCTTTAGTTTTGTGGTATTGGAAGTCTTGAAATGATCTCAATCTTGGTAGGATAAACTTGAATTCTATTAGTTGAGATAAAGTTACCAAGGACAACACCCTCTTTCATCATCATAAAGTATTTTTCATGACAAGGGAAAGATTAAGTCTTGACACCTTTGGAGTACCTTTTCCAAATTTGTTAATTCCTACTCATAGGAGTTGAATTTTTAAATTTATCCATGTAAATCCCCACTACATCATGGAAAAAATCTAAAAAGATGCTTAAGACAACTCTCTATAAATTAGTTGGTGCATTGCATAATCCAAAAGGTAGTATTGAGTAGGCCTAAGTACCCTATGAGCATGTGAAGGTACTTTTGTCTTGATCTTTAGGGGTTATCTTGATCTTATTATAGCCACTAAACTCATCTAGGAAGGAGAAGTACCTTTTGCTAGCTAGTGAATCCAAAACCTGACCAATAAAAGACAAGGGGAAATGATCTTTCTTGGTTGTTGAATTCAATTACCTATAGTATATACACACTCACCCTTTGTCTTTGTTTTTGGGCACAATTACTAGAGGGGATACCCATTCACTATCTAAAATAGGGTATATATACCATGCATCTAAAAAATTCTATAGTGCGGCCTTGACTATGTCCTTGAGTGTTGGATTCATCCTCCTTTCTGGTTGTCTTACTGGCCTACAACCCTCATTGATGTGTAATTTATGCATGCACAAGATAGGATCGATTCCTTCATGTCATGATGATCCCATGCAAATTTAGAAGTGTGACCTTGTAGTATTTGCAACAAGTTAAAGCATTGAGATGTAGTCAGTTCATTGTTGATGTTGAGTATCTTACTCGAAGACACTTCTATTTCCGTTGTTGTTGTCATGACTAAGGCAATATATATGATGAATATGTTGAGATTATAGTCATGTGGAAAGATACCATAAAACATACTTGATGTAGATGCATCCTCACTATACAAGAGACTATGAAGTGGGTATGTTAGGAAAGATAAGAATTCCTCTTACTATGGGTCCAAAACATAAGAGTTTTGCATGCAATATGAGTGATAATTTCATCTTCATCCTGAATGCTTATCATTGGGCTCCTCTCTATTATCGTGAGTGTTAAGAGGGAATATTTAACCTCATCCTCTAGATTAGACCATATAGTTTTTTTTGTATCAACATAAGGTTTATCCAAAGATAAATGACCAATTTCTTGGTCACATTTCCATTAGAGATGATCATTTTGTTAGACTTCTAGCCAACAAAAGCATATTTAGTAGCCAACCATGGTTGCCCAAGGATTAATGGATAACCTCCTAAATTGTCTTTAGGCTAAAAAAACACGAAGTCAGTAGGGTATTCCCATGAATCTAGAGTAATCACTAAGTCTACAATTACTTCCCCTAGTTTTATAGTGGATCTATTTGCTAAGTGAAGGACGATTGGTGTTGGCCTTATGTTTAGTAGTTATATGGTATTCATTGTCTCCTAGACCATGACATTAATGGATGCACTAAGATCAATTAAATAATTATTGATAAGGATGCCACATGTGTATATACACATCTACAACATGGCTGCTAAGGTTGGAGTACTTAGAGACTACTAGGGTTCCCAACATGATATTAACCAGCTACCCTATGACATGGATACTCTGAGGATATTTCTTCTTTCTCCTTGGATATTTAGGACATAGTTACCTAATGTCCAAGTGGTATAAATTGGTTCATATTTAATAGCTTGAATGGGATTGATCTTTACACAAACATTATTCAATTGCTCTATAAGGTAAAATTTAGGCTAAGGATGGTATTTTTGGGTAGCCAACCTCTCTAAAAAGAGGATTCCTTGTTTGAAATTTCAACATGCGATTGGGTCTATTTAGGTTAGACATTGTTAGTGATATCTACTATTGGTTCATCATCAAATAATTATATGATTTGAGGAGACACGACCAAAAATAGTCTTTCTTGAGTGGAGGTACATCACTAATTCTCATACGTGTATGAGAATATGAGAATACGAGTATGAGGAAAAGATTACGAGAATATTCCTTTAGGGTTAGGGTTATTGTTTGTTAGCTAACTTTGTATGTTGCCCTAAAATTGCATGTTATAAGCGAATGGATTGCATAAGGCATTGTAACATTTGGTGTTGTACTGATTTACTGGATAATAAGAAAAGATTGGACAACTATGTTCTATGGATGTAGCCCATCTTGGGTGAACCATGTTAAATCTCTATGTTATTTTGTGTTGTGTTTTTCTTCATCTCTGTGTATTCATATCTGCATATAATTGTTAATTTGTATTTGCTCCAAATCTGCCTAAACCCTAACATTAAGTGCACCATGAGTTAAACTAGCTAGAGCATGACTATTGAGGCCTCACAAATTAGTTATCTACTACTTGGCTAATTATGCCAAAGGTTCCCTAGAGATATTAATTTTTTAATAAGTCAAAATATTTCTTTATTTTACAAGCAATTGTTTTTTATTATGGGAAAAATAGGTTTTGAAGGGACCCCAAAACCCTTTACTTCAGAAGGCAAAAGATAGATCAAATAGAGACCAATCATAACAAAATTATAGCAAAAATAACCAAACAGGACTGAGAGATAACAAAAGACAAACAAAAGACCTCTCAACCCACAAAAACAACAAAAGGCCAACAAAATTATAGCACAAAACCAACAACAAAAAAGGATTAACCCAAATTTTTAAGGTTCTCCTCAACATCAACACTAAGCCAGTGCATCTTCTTGGCAACATTCTTCAAGTCCGGAATATCCTGAGGTAGATCAATGGATTTCTTCTTCATACTGGCACAAGTGCGCTTTCTTGGAGGACCTGAATCATCAGCACCAACAACCATCTCCTCATCCACGTCCACAACAACCCTGTCCATGTGAGCTTTCTCCAGATTGTTGACCATGGTAGACATAGTGTCCGTAGAAGCCTTCACAATGTTCTAACTAGTTTTCATAATTCTCCCGAGGGCAGTCTCACACTTTGCAATTCTGGCCTCCATATCCACAAAATAATTGTTAGATTTTTCCTTAACACGTTGAGTAGCTTCCATAGTACCATGTGACAAATATTTAGCATTAGCCTCAACCATCTCTTTACTAGCATCGATAGGGTGAGCTCTCATAGTACTATGCATTATCATTAGCCTGCATTACTTCCATCTTAGAAGATAAAGACTGCTGCTTAAGATTGATGTTTTTTATTTCATAGAATACCCATCTGAAAAGACAAAAAACCTCCAATGAGCTATTTTTGGCGACATTAAGCACATCAAATGGTATCTCCTACTCTGGATGAAAATCCTGAGGGGAAAAATTCACCGAATCCCGAGGGGAAAAATCCGTCGAATCCAGAAAATTTTGCTCCGAGCCATGAGAGGAAGATGACACCTCAACATTTTGAGTTTGGTCCATGGAATCCTGGTCATCAGAGCTATCATAAACCTTCAAAGTGGCTTTTTGAGATTTACCCTTAGGGCGTTTACTCAAGCCTTCCCCACCAACACCAAGGGACCCCTTACTCACACCCACAACAACCATCTTTGCCCTAGTTGTGGCATTTTTGCTAGAACGAGGAGCATAATCCCCATCATCACTATCAATTTCCCATCCTTTCGACTTTGATTCCTCACTAACATCAATATTTTCAACAGAAACAGGGGAAGGCTGACTGGGGTGTTTAGAAGCCCTAGCTTTCAAATGCTAAAAAAACAGAGCAATTAAACCTTGGTGTAAAACAAGATTAACATGGGGGTTTTCCTTGAAATCGACAATACTTGCATTCAAAGAAGACAACAAATAAAATGGGAACGACATTTTCTCATTATGATAGAAATGGTTAAGGAACACAAAGTGATACTCGTAAAATTTAGTGAATCTGTTGTCTAGAGTGAAGAACTCCATAACCACCTTCAAAAGCCCTCGCCATATGGCTTTAATCTGCTTCGGCTCAAAATAGGTCTTATTGGCTTTCACCAGGTGATCACGTTCCTTCTCCTTCTTGAGGAATCTCTTCACAACATCATCAAAGATTTTTCTCTCTCTGTAAAACTTAATCCCCTCCGTAGACATTCCCATCACTTCAAATATACGTTCTTCATTAATATTGGTCACCATACGAAACAGATGCACCTTACCATCCTTCCATCCCTTCACAAATTATCTCATAACACTTTGGTTATGCCTATGCAACTTCTCCAAAAAAGTCACCATACCCCCCTTCTGTAATCTATGCCAAATGGTAGGATTCTTCTTCCAATTAGCACAGTTAGGAGGTTCCACCCGATGCCCCTGACCCCCCATAGTATTAAAACTCATCTCAGAGACAACCAAATTCAGAAGAACAGGGTTTGCAACAAAAAAATAACAACGACTTTAAAATCAATTAATGCCCATAAAGTATGTGAAGTCTGGCAGTAATAATAACAACTTAAGGAAGCCAACCCAAATGCTTGCCATAAATAATGACCAAATTAATAACTTTCATCATAAAAAATAGTGGGATCTCCTCATATCTGTCATGTGTTTGATTGTGCATACAGAGTGACCGAACCTCAAAATCTAAGGTGTCTTCATTAAACCACACCTTCCTAGTGTTAATTCTAACCTCCGTGTTAGCGAAATAGTCCACTACACAATTACCTTCTCTATAGTTATGAGAAATATAAAACTCCTCGAAAGTATTGATTATATTCTTGGAGGCATTAATAATATTTTCAATCGTCCATGAAGGTGAACTTTTCCCCTAAGACATTGAATAATATTATTCGAGTCTCCCTCAATCCACACCTTCCTACACCGAAGTTGCTTAGCAATTTGCAAAGTTTGGAAGGCGCCCATGGTTTCTGCAATTGTTAATGATATTAAGCTATTAAAGTTCAGTACCCTTTTTTCCAACCATGTAGTTTTTTTCATGAATTGGGCTATGATCATATTTTAAATTCCACACATGGACACTACTCATGAATTCTTTTATCTTTTTAATCAATCTTTTTGAACAAATTATACAATCCACACCCTGCTATAAGTTTTGCACATAATTTTTCTAGATTTCTTCCATCTACTCAAACCATTATAAATGATTAAATTGAAGGTGTCACAAAGAGTAAATAACTCTTCCCAACAATTGTTAATGTCTCCATTATCTTCTAAACATATCGATCATTGATAATTCTCCACTTCAATAAGCCAAATAGGATTACTATCGTCCTTAGTACATAACACACAAGCTTGAACATTTTTTGAACTTGCATTAAAATCACTTAGAAGAACTTCTTCTTGTTGAGAAAAAATACAATATCTTTTTTTAGAGTAGCAAAAGTAGATTGGCTATGAGCATCAAGGAGCAAAATAACATGCAAAAACTATGATGAGACATCTATTTACTAGGTGCTTCAATTGGCTATGCTCCTAGTTCAATTGGGTAAACTAATGATTGTCTTGATTATTTGTGTCTTCTCTTTCCAAGTTAATTATGTGTCCTTCTACCTCTTTCAATAAGACCATTATTCCACCACAACCTTTTCCATTGCCCATTAGTTTGTTCTAAACCACAAATATTAAGTATCCTTCAAAGAAAGGGGTTTTGCACCCTTCTTTTCCATGAATTCCAATGAGCTCCTTTATGTCTTTTCATTTTGCAATAAGCCCTAACCTAGCCCCCCTCCTCTAGGAGTAGCCTATATAATTCCAACAAATTAAATTTAGATATACCTAGGGCTCCTTGATTTCTATTTATTTTGGCGCAAGGGGCTCGAAGATGAGTTCATATGCCCTTTTATCCCCAATTGTTGTTCTACATACCTTACTATAGTAGAATCATCCACTCTATCTTTTCTGCCCTCTTGTTGCATTGACTCACATTGAGACCCTTGATTACCAATAAATTTTTTTCCATTGCACATCCATGCCCTTTTGCCAATATATCTTGCTACCCTTTAGTTTAGTCATTTCTTCCCTTCTCCCCTCATTCCATTTTATTGTTAAATCATCATTTAGAAAGAAGTGAGAACCTTTCAGAATCCCATTTTTATTAAAATTTAACACTCGTCTTCCTTCTTGCCATGACCACTTTAATAGGATGAGTAATTTCTCTATAAACTTCACCGAGCCTCCTTGCTTGACATATTTTCCCTTATCAATGCAACTTATCTCTCAAGAAATCACTTGTGAGATTGAAAGTGCTTTCATTTTTTTTATAATCTCTTACTCATTTGATGATAACATTTTTTTTTATCATTTCTTCCCTTTCATTGGAGCCTCTCTTTCTTGTTCTTAAGAGGAGATTTTTCTTGCCTGTTCTTCTATTCTTATTGAGCTTCTAATCTTTGGTGTTCATGTTTTGATCTTGTTTGAAATGTCTTTTTTGTTACTTTCATTTATTCTTTACCCTTGAATGCTTGCTTGCTAGAATGTTTGTACCTTATTTTGAGTTGTTTTTTCTAAATCTTTCATGTTTTGTTAGGCTAACTTCATATCATGCCACTCAAGATTCCATGCTTTTAATGCAACTTGCAATATTGTCACATGCTCCCTAAAATTTTTTAGGTCTTCCACTAAAGATCAATTTGCCTCAATAACCTTGCAGAGGTTGCTATTCCTTCCTACTCCCTAATATCCATACCCTGTAATTGAGTTTTTACACTCAATAACTCTTGCACACAAAAAATTGACAACTAGACAAGAGGAGTAGATGTGAAGCTATATAATTCTACTTCTCCTCCTCCACTATAGCCTTTGGCTAATTTTAGACCAAAGCCTTGAGATGTCTTCTTGTTTACCTACACTTTTAGCCTTTACTTGTAGGTAACATTTTTCTCTCTCTCTGGGATTTATATGCTTTGCTCTACATTTCAAGATCCCTTAATATGGTTTCATGTTGACCTGAACCCAAGTCTCACTTTTGCTTGTCGAGGCAACTTTTACCTACCCTAGATAGTTTGTTAACATGTATTGATACTTTTAACTCCATCTTCCATGACTACAAGAGATTTGTTTGCCATTACCAGAAAGATAAATAATTTTCTTAAGAATAAACAATAGGTAACCAAGAAAATGGGGCTTACCTTTTACCATTCAAGATCCATGATTTCTTGACTTTTGCTTCTTGTTATTGTTGTGACTGTTGATGATAATTTTTTTAATAAACTAGCACATATCTTAAATACATTTATCAAAAAATCAAAATGAATATCAATTTCAAAACACCTATCTAACTTTTATAACAAATCCATCACAAATCTAACAAAATTTACTACTTAGCCTAACGACAAATACTAATAAACATTTATGGATTACATCTTTGTACATATATATACTAATTTGTGATAATTATGATTTTATTTATTATTAATAATAATTTAAATGATACACTTCGAAAATTAAGCTTATTAAGCAACCATTTCAGAGTTACAGCGATGTCTACCCAAACTCGCTCATTAAGAGATGATTTAAAAAATCGGGTTCTTTCAGTTTTAGGGATAAAAAACAAGCGAACAAATCAAAGGAACATCAAGCCTGAAATCCTACTCCGTTAATGGAACGAGTTAATCAAACGAGCGATTTTTAAAAATGAAGGTATTTTGCTGTTCTCTTTTACTCTAAGCGCTGCGAAGGAATTTCAGCGAGGTCCTTTCCGGGGGAAGTGCATTCTTTAAGTGGGTATATCGCGAAAGAGTTTTTTGCTAGGTATTTTGTGAAAGAGGCATCGAGAGGAAATCATGTCACATATGGCAGAAGAGTCTGGATCGCCTGGACAGAGACGGGACTCAATCAAAACAGCAGGCATGTAATTTTTCTTATTTTTCATGGTACGCAAAATATTTTAGCCAATTCAATTCTTGGATAGTGTATGATCAAACATCCACATTTATTAATTGGGTAGGTTTGTGTTTTTCACCTAGGTAAATTGACCCGTACTCATTTTAGAGCAGTCTGCCTTCTCATTTCATATTGCAGCGCTCTTCATGCTACGGCATATGAGGCAAAGAATTCCCAGGACTTCAAAACTGATCATGCATAATAAAGTAAACCAAACAAAATAAACACACATACGCAAATATCTCTAGATGCAATATTGATGTGACACCCCAACTTCTATCCATACTTTGAATTACAATCTCAATCTCTTTCTTATATGGCAGAACTTATTAGTTACTCTCAATACATTCACCATAGAAACATTATCTTTTTGTGGTCTGCTCTGCAGTTTCATCATTATCCTCTTTCTTCAACAAAGCTGCTTTCCTTGATTAAAGCGGGTTTTCTTGTTTTTAAGGAAATATCTATTGTAACAAAAAATTTCCTTCTAGAACTAGTATACTAATTTTAGTATACACTTATATCAATTTTTTTCACATAAGTTGAGAAGCCTGCCAACTCATCATACTGCCACCCAATCAAGGATTCATTAAAAGCCAACTCTTCTTTTACGCCCACCTAGCTACATCAACGTGGAGATCACATAATATAAGGACATGCCTGCTAGATTTTGAACCTAGCCCATCTTTGCAATAAGTGCTTCATATAAGGGTTAGACAATTGCACACATTCGTGTCAAAATAGAGAAAACAGTGTTGTCAGTGTCTCTGAGTTGACTTATGACTTTCATTTACTTCTATCATTAACTTTGTTTGCAGTTCAAAGTTCAACATTTTAAAGCTATAGCAGCTCAGAACTCTTTAGTTGGTTTCGATTTCTTGTTTCTAGACACTCTTTCCTATATTAGTTCCTTAATTGATGGTTTCAGATGTTTTGAGAGGCAGTCTTTGAGTTTTAATGGACAAAGGTGACGGCCATATTGCAACATACTTTTAAAATGTCTCTCCTAATGTTAGATATGCAATAAGGTGGAATGATTTTCATTCTTATACACAACAGCTAGGAAAAACAAACTTGCCAGGGACACAAGAATGAGATTATTTAGTTTAACTATTTTCAGGGCTGAGGTGATTCTTCCTGTAACTGGGTGAAATTTGAATTCAGGTGTCATAATAAGCTTGGATCAGCATTTAAGCCCCAAACCTTACAAGCATAAATAAAAAGAAATTGTTGTATTAGAATTACCAGTTACTTTGTAGCTTGATTACATCGACAACTGTTTGAATGTGTAAGTTATATTTTCACAAATGGGTTGTTTGATGTAGAATTAGCGTACTTTGGTGCCCCATCTTAAGAATGTCCATGATGTAGTGATTCCTTTGATGGCAATACTAATAGTGTATGCAAATTCTTTATCCATTTATCATTGTGTTATGTGTATCTATTTAGAACCACGTGTGTTTTTTTTATTATTGATAAATCTATAAACTCTGCAATGTTTAATGTCTAACACAAGATTAGCCCACATAGTGCATGGTAAACTACAACAGCTTGAAATTTTAGAGTTTATCTCAAAAACCTGTTTCTAGACACCATTACCTGTTGTTGAAGATAAACATTGGGGCATAAACAACTGCATTCCATCTTGAAATCCTAAAGTATAACTCCAGAGTCTATTATGAAAAGCTTTCTTTTAATACCAGCTTGGTAAAATATCCCTTGCCCATCTTACCAACAAAGGATGCAGGGTTTAACATGTTACTTGTTCTTTGAATATCGAGTTAAACATTCACTCATTTGTTAAAATAAGAACATCGATGATTGTTGGACAAAGAAGGGCTATTATAAGGGACTGTGAAAGGAGAAGGTTTGCAAATCACAACTTCCACAAATTGCAAATCTACTCATAGGGTGAGGATTACCCTGGTTTGTTTATTTTATAAAACCAAACATGTTAGAATAATAATTTCTTATATTGTTAATGGTCAACTTTGATTGTTATATTTCATTAATGTATCTACAGTATTAGGGAGATAGAGGTAGGTAATATCATTAATTTCTACAGTGTTTTGTATTTCTATAAATTGTAATCTTTACCAGTTAATATGAACTAAGATATTCTTACCAGTGAATCTGTTATTCACATGGTATTAGAGCCGTCTAGGGTTTCTAGGCTTTGTTTGTCTTTTCGTGTGTCTGTTTTGGATTTTTTCCCTACCTGCGTTTGTTTTCTGTGTCTGCAAAATTCGTGGCCTAGGGTTTTTGCGTCTGTCTAACCCTAAAAATCGCGGACTTGTTTTTAAAAAAAAAACGAGGGTTTTTTGTTCAAGAAAAATCGCGGGCCTGTGAAAGGGGTTTCTTTGCTTGCGTTTTCTGTGATTTTTTAGTGCGTGACTTCTGGTATTTTTCCTGTGGCGACACATTTTTACGACGCGATTTTAATTGTAAAATCGTGCGGTAGAATATTTCTATGTTTTGGGTGTCTGTAGACAGCGAACTTTTTATTTCATGTTTTTTGTCCTCTATGACGACCTGCAAATATTGCGCGATATTTTTTTGCGTGACCTATGTTTTTTTCCTTGGCCCACGAATTTTTGGCTTTGTCTTCTGCAATAATCGTGTGATTTTTCCCACGCGATTCCGTTTTTTATGGCGACGTTTTTTGGTGCGTTTTTTTTTTATTGCATCAAACCCGCGATTTGGACAACCGACTAAGTTTTTTTTCAAAATCTGTTGTTTTTTGGGTTGGTTCCAAATTCAAACCACAAATTCTTGGTGGGTTTTTTGCGATCTCTTCTGGGTTGTCAGAATTTTCTGGGTCTGCAGACTTTTTTAGGGTTTCTGCACATTCGCCTAAGGTTTTGACCCTCTGTTTCAAGGCGAAATTTTATTCTGATTGCAGATTCTTGGTGGGTTTTTTGAAATCTCAATTGGGTTGCTTTCAAATTTTTTTGGGTCTTTCAGAAATTTTTGCCTCGAAAACCATGCTAGGGTTTCAGTTCTTGTCTAAAAATTCGACTTGTAGAATTTCTAAAAACCTTTTGTTTCCATCTTTTGGTTTTCGTGCATTCGTGCCTTCACCAGTTCGACCTTAGGGTATGTGATGGTAATCTTTGACGAATATAATCCTCGAAAGCAGCTAGAATTTCAACGACCACAACTACAACACTTGGAAGCAACGCATGCTGACAAGTTTTGAGTACCTATGTCTTGATGCCGTTGTTCTAGGCATGTCTCAACGTCCAGACACTATCGGAAAAGATCAGGACAAATGGAATGAGCGCAACCGCGAAGCTGTCATGCTCATTAAACTCTCTGTCACCGATGAGCAGTTACCTCAAGTACTGTCCGACAAAACAACTAAGGAGATATGGGATCATTTGAAGAGTCTTCATGAAACCTCTGACAAGAGCAGAGTGTTCTTTCTTAAGAATATGCTCTTCACGATCATGATGGATGAGAAAACATCTCTTCCGGAGCATCTGACAAAGATCAAGGATATTCGCGACTAGCTGGAAGCTATTGGTCGAAAAATGGAGGAAGAAGATATGGTGGTCATTACTCTGAAGAGTCTCCCATGTTCATATGAGCATTTCATCGAAACACTCAATATCACTTCCACTGATGTTGATTTGAAGTTTTTCGATCTTTGTAACAAGCTTTTACAACAAGATTGATGGTGCCAGCAGTACCAGTTCTCCCTCCACCGAGCAAGCGTTCTCTGCCAAATCTTCTGCTAAGAACAAAGGGAAGGCTCAATCTTCTCAGCCGAAAGGCTCTGGTTCTTCTCAAGACAGCAAGAAGAAGAAGAACGTTCAGTACAATATAAGTTTGGTCACATGAAGGCCGAGTGTCGAATTCGTTTGGCTTCTGAACAAAAGTAGGGAGGGTCTCAACAGAAGGCAAATGTTGCAAAGCACTCCGAGTAGAAAGAATCTACATTTTATGCTTTTATGGCCAAGAGTACAGCAGATCCAGTCCACTCTTCTGCTTGGTATATTGATTCAGGGGCTTCGCGGCATTTTACTCATCGTCGGGATTGGTTCCCGAAATTTGAACCATTCTTAGATTTAATAATCTTTGGAGGAGGAGAAGAGTACACAGTTGCTGGTAAGGGCATTGTCCAGATTCACTTAGTAGGTAGAATTTTAATTTTCCTTGATGTCTACTATGTTCCAGGCATGGAACATAATCTCCTCTCTGTCAGGCAGATAATGAGGCATTCTCCTCAATTAGATGTTGTCTTCAGTTCTTCCATTTGCAACATTGTTGATAGGGAGGCCCGTACTACCATCGCTATGGGACTTGAAGATCATGGTTTGTATAGACTTGCTGATTCCGGTGATTCTCAAGAGCATGCTCTGTTTGCTAGGAGTACATCCATCAAAACACTTTGGCATCAACGTTAGTGCACTTAAACGTGCACTATCTCTCTCAGTTATATTGGGAGGGTTTGGTTGCTGGTCTACTTGAGATCCAACCTCAAAATCATGGAGTTTGTGCAGCCTGTCAGGTTGGGAAGTAGCATCGGACACCATTCTTGGATGGTGATTCTTGGTGAGCCTCCAAGGTCCTTCAATTGGTTCACGCTGATGTATGTGGGCCAATGAACACTCCACCTGTTACTGGTTGTAGGTACTTCTTGTTATTTGTTGACAATTTCAGTCGTAAAATGTGGGTGTATTTTTTGAAAAATAAATCAGATGTGTTCAGTACATTTCAGCAGTTTAAGGCCTTAGTTGAGAAAGAATCCAGTTCTCAGATTGTCACCCTAAGGTCAGATAATGGGGGGGAGTTTTGTTCCAATGACTTCTCTACATTTTGTGCTACACATGGCATTAAACGCCAACTCACCACACCTTACACCCCTTAGCAGAATAGTGTCGTTGAATGTAGGAATTGCACCATCACTGAAATGACTCGTTCTATGATAGAGCATCGCAATGTTCCTAAAAAATACTGGGCTGAAGCAGTTTACACTGCAGTCTACCTTCTGAATCGGTCACCTACACATGCCGTCAAGAAGATGACTCTTGAAGAAGCCTGTTCAGGACGCAAGCCTAAAGTGGGCCATTTGAAAGTCTTCGGTTCTACCGCTCATGTATGGATTCCAGATGCCAAACGTGCTAAACTGGATTCAAAGAGCCAAACACTTATGTTTATTGGTTACAACGACAACCACAAGGCCTACATGTTGATTGATGTGGAGACAGAACATCTCATTTTCAGTCGTGATGTTGTTGTTGATGAGACTAACGGTCCATTCGTGCCTCCTTCTATTCCTAGTCCTGCGACTCTGTCTATGTAGACTCCTGATGTTGGTGTTTGTCTTCCGCTTGGTTCCCATGATGGGAGGGCTTGAGAGCATTCTGAGTCTGAAGATGAGGAATCTACCGATCTAGCACCACCTAATTTTTCACAGGATTTGCATCCAGATGACTTTGTTCCGGAAACTCCAGGGGATGTTATTCCTCCAATGCCATATGTTGGTACTTCTACTCTCCGACCTAAATGGTGGGCCAAGACTATCAAAGATGTTCATGATGATAAGCTTATTGAGGGCAGATCCGCTCGCAGAAAGAGAAAGCAACAAAATACAGTCAACTTTGCACTTATGGCCAACATTCACAACATCCATGAGCCCCAAATGTATTCCGAGGCTAAAGGCATTCCTAGGTGGGAAAAGGCTATGGAGACAGAATACCATAGTCTTTTGAAGAATAACACTTGGGTTCTTTCTGATTTGCCTCCTGGGAAGAAACCTATCAGTTGTAAATGGGTTTACAAAGTCAAGTATCATGCAAATGGTACTTTAGATAAGTACAAGGTCAGATCGGTTGCTCGGGGCTTTACATAGCGGGAGGGCATTGACTACGAGGAGACTTTGCTCCTACTGCCAAGATGAGTACCATTCGTCTTCTTCTTGCCATTGCAGCTTAGTTTGGATGGAAACTTCACCAGATGGACGTTAAGAGTGCATTCCTCAATGGTGAGTTGCATGAAGAAGTTTATATGACTCAACCTCCTAGCTTCAAGGTTCGTGGTAAGGAACATCAGGTTTGCAGATTGGTAAAAGCCCTCTATGGCTTGAAGCAAGCTCCTCGGGCTTGGTACTTCAAGATTGATCAGTATTTGGTTGAACATGGTTTTCAGCGCAGTCCCTCTGACACTAATCTGTATGTCAAACTTTCCGGTGATGAGATCCTTTTTCTTGTTGTCTACGTGGATGACTTGATCATTACTGGAAATTCAGCACATTTGATTGCTGCAATCAAACAGGACTTGTTCCAAGCTTTTGACATGATAGATTTGGGGCTCCTCCATTATTGCTTAGGTGTTGAAGTGTGGCAGACTGATGACAGTATCTTTATTTCATAGTCCAAGTATGCTCGCAGTTTGCTGGATAAGTTTCGAATGCAGGATTGTAAACCTGCTTCCACACCTATGGAGAAAGGGCTGAAGTTATCAGCCATGTCTGATTCACTTGTAGTAGATGAAGCAAAATTCAGATAGCTAGTATGCAACCTCATCTATCTCACTGCCACTAGACTTGACATCAGTTTCGCGGTCAGCTACATCTCTTGCTTCATGACAACTCCAAAAGCTGATCATTGGATTGCAGCGAAGCGAGTGTTATGATATGTGAAAGGCACTTCAGACTATGGCATTCTGTATACCAGGTGCAACGATCCAAAGCTGATTGGTTATACTGATTCAGATTGGGTAGGATTGGTGGATGACAGAAAATTCACTTCTGGGTACGTATTCAGTTTGGGTACTGGTGCTGTCACTTGGAGCAGCAAGAAGCAATAGGCCGTGGCTCTTTCCTCGACCGAAGCCGAATACCGGGGAATAGTCAAGGCCGCATGTGAGGCAGTTTGGCTCCGAAGGATGCTCTCTGACATGCAGATGCCACAGACAGGTCCTTCTCCCTTGTATACCGATAATCAAGGGGTGCTCAAACTGGCCAAAAATCCAGTCTTCCATGAACGTACCAAGCATGTCGAACTTCATTGTCACTACATCCGCAAGCTGGTAGAAGACGGATCAGTTTAGTTGCAGTATGTTCCGACAACAGATCAAACTGCGGATATTCTCACCAAGTCTCTGAGTTCGGATAAATTTGTAAAATTCAGGGGGCAACTTGGTGTTTTTGATAGATTGACCATTAAAGGAGGGTGTTAGAATAATAATTTCTTATATTGTTAATGGTCAACTTAGGTTGTTAGATTTCATTAATGCATCTACAGTATTAGGTAGATAAAGGTAGGTAATATCATTAATTTCTATAGTGTTTTGTATTTCTATAAATTGTAATTTTTACCAGTTAATATGAACTAAGATATTTTTACCAGTGAATCTGTTATTCACAAAACATGCTTTTCCTATTTGGCAAGGTCTGTTGTGCACCTTACAAATCCATGTATAATGTTTGAACATTATTGTAACACTGGAAAATTAGCTAGGAATAATAATATTTTAATATTATCGTATATATTGGACCCTCTTGAATAGGATGCTACCTATGAGGAATATATGAGATTCTCTTATGCCACTTGGATTGTATGTTATGATGTGTATAAGAGCATTTTATGAGGCAAGAGTTCATTGTAAGAGCATTGATAATGTAAGTTACAAATGGACTTGGAAAATGAATCTTTGATAAACAAATAATAGCTAGGTGGAAGAGCATCTTGTAAGTGAAATATATGCTTCAAATTATACAAATTTGGTGGATGCAATCTTTGACTTGGCAGTTGCAAGTCATTCAACGAGGCTGTTGGAGTTGGTGCTCAATTTGGGTCCCTAAACCACTCATGGTCTCTTGTATTGCCATTTCCTATATATTAGATGCTTGGGTTATAGTTGGATGGTTGGGTTAGAGTTCAATATGATTTTGTGACAAGTTTCTAGAGCAAGGTTATGCTGCTAGATTGATCAGAAGTTGAAGAGCAACTCACAGGTGCATTGAAAAGAGGTTCTTTCAAGGTTATGTTGTTGGGTTTATTAGTGGGTGAAGACTCTTGTTTTAACACATCTAAATCTTCTTTTTATACTGTAAGCGTCTTCTTTCTATTGATAATATATCAAAGCGGTGCTATTCTTGCTGGTATTTTTGTTAAAGGGTTTACCAATGTAAATCTAAAGTTTGTAGTGTTAATTGTTGCTTCATTTGTGTTTTTCTTGCATTGTGGATATGTTTCTATTCAATGATGCTCTCCTTGGCAGATTATCAAAAATCTAATATTCCTACATTAGACAATAAAGACAAGCTTGTTTTAGATTTGTCGTGAAGAGGCATCTTGGCCTTTTGAAAATCTTTGTTTGAGGGAGAACTTTGCAGAGGAGAAATGGCAGGCACGTTAATTGGAGATTGAAAAATTCAATGGCCCAACCTTTGATCTTTGCAAGGTCAAGATGGAGTACCTATTGGTGGATAGAGATCTGTGGGATGTGGTTGTATGATAGAAACTCTTTGACATGTTTTTAGATTGTTCAATAATTGATAAGAATACGGGGAAGAGCACTCAATTATACTGTGGGGGGGGGGGGGCTGGGGCGGTGAATCAGTATAACGACCTTTTACTTTTCAAAACTTGATTAGTCACAAATGCAATACTTCAAAACTTAATCATGTACAGAAGTAGCATAAATGCAAGATCACACAGTCAAGAACATAAGAACACACAATTTATGTGGAAACCCATGAGGGAGAAAACCACGACAAAGTATTGCTTATACTAAAAACTTCTTACAATCTTTGTAGGCACCAACCCACAGGAGTGTAATGCCCCCTATTTGTGAATGCCCTAATTTAGCCCTAAATCACAATTGCCAAATGAGCAAGAGCAGGGTTAGAGATATCTTTCACCTGATTGAGACCATGGAAAACAGGTTAGACACCATTTACAACAATAATTCATAAAACAAATCTTCTTAATTAGGCATCATTACAGCATATGGCAGAAATATCAATTTATCTAAATGAGGTGGTGTACCTAGTGAGGTGTCCTATACCCATTCCCCCTTCATCTTGCCATCCATCCCCCACTTCCTATTTTTGGACTTCTTGGTGTATTAATTCACCATGATAGAGGGATGAGGCGTATTCACAATAGGGTGCCCGGGAAGGTCATCTCTTCTAGGCCCAAAGGCAATACCCCTTGTACCCCCTTGGCCTCATGGGACCGTTCGGTCACCACCATGAGGTGGCGTACTTGGAAGAGTACTCCATTGCCGTTCCCCTCCTTGTAATCCCTCATTTCCCCTACCATGGTTGGAAAGCATAATATATATAGAACATCTTATATTTTGTCACGTATTAAACATTCATAAGCAATAGCATATTATTGATCATTGATGAACAGATAATATCCATCATGCTATGTACAAAGAACTCATAAGTTCTGCTATTATCTGTTCTTAAGGTCTACTCTAAATCTGCATGGTATTTATTTTCTTCATTCCTTCCCACTTCCTTGTCTTATCTTCCTTTTATATCTCATTGTACCTCTTCTTGAAGGGAGGCGATCTTTCACAAGAGATCGGCCTTGCTTATTAATAGATTTAATTTAATTTTGTTTTATTTTATTCCTTCCAGGTCGGCCAGCATCAAGGGGTCGGTCCACTTAGAATTAAATGCAAATTCAATTATTTTGAGTCAGCCCTATCACTTTAGACACCCAACATTATTACTTACTAATGCCTAAGTTGGCCCTATCATATTTGTTTTATTGCTTAAATTCTATTTATTAAAGATGCAGTTGGTTTGTCTAAGTCTCTATAGTAGGGGCTTGACAGTCCTCCCTTCCTAAATTTGCTTGTCCTCAAGCAATAACAATTTTAACCAAATCTTTTTAACGCAAGGATCCCTAACTAACCCTTGAAGATATGTAATTTTCAGATCCTTCTTGTGATACAATTAGCTTTGATTAGGTTGTCCCAATGTTTGCATAATATGATAGATATCTTTTATCATTAAAGCAAGAACTTATTTATTAAGATGAGCACATCTATGACCTTAAATGCAATGTTCTTTTTTAAACAAATTCACATCTTTTGGTTCACCCTCATTATTCTCATATTCTAGATCAATCGACAATAGAACACATGCTGGAAACACATCAGGTATGATCCAAACACGAAGCATACACATAAAGACGTGGAGCATACCCATAGATATAAGTAGACACGAAGTATACACGCAAATACACGTATAGGTGGGTGCATTCATTGATTCATCTCTATCCTGCATGCTGGTAGGATCATGATCCAATACCATTTGTAATGTCCCCTATTTGTGAATGCTCTAATTTAGTCCTAAATCACATTTTCCAAATGAGCAAGAGCAAGGTTAGAGATATCTTTCACTTGATCGAGACCCTAGAAAACAGGTTAGACACCATTTACAACAATAATTCATAAAATAGATCTTAATTAGGCATTATTACAACATATACCAGAAATATCAATTTATCATAAGATATCTTAAATATGTTTGAGGAAGCTCAACCATAGGAGAGCTAAGAGAAGGTGACTTAATAGATATCCCAGAGATCCTCTACCCTAGGCCCAAGAGTGGATATACCATTCCTCTTGGCCTCATGTGGCTTGTGCCATCCATATGAGGTGTCCTTTACGAATACCTGTTATCACAAAACCTCACACCCTTGCTGAGCTATCAACTCAACAACCTTGTGAAACATGGAAACAATCCCGAAGTGTGGGACCTTGCGCAAGGGGTTGAATCTCCGGAGAAGGCCGGCTTCCTTCTCAATCCACGTGTAGGTATTGAACCAACTCAACACCTCAACTCTTACTTCTAAACTACCCTAACAACTTACAGAGGAAAAGGGAAGAGAGAAATGCTAAAAATGAAAGGAGGTGATGCACCAAAATAAGAGATTGTTCCTCTCCCCACCCGAAATGGCATGAGGAATCAACTGAAATACCCAAGAGATGCACAAACTTCAGTTGTATGAGTGACCCAAACGCATGTATGGAGGTTAGAATTTGCTAAGAGTCAAGAGGGGAGAAGGATTCCCACAAGTCACACTCAGAAAAAACAAGTTAACACAACATATATGTATAGAAGATCCACAAAACATACACTTATGATGAAGGTAAGGAAACATACACAATATGCATAAGTTGAAGGAAGGCAAGAATGTAATTTCAATTCATTCAAAGGCCAAAGGCCAAACTTACAGTTGCAGAAATGCAAAAATAATTACAAATCTTCAAGAGAAGAGAAAGAGCATAGGAAAGCTCAAGGCAATAGGGAGAGAACCCTTTACAATGAGGCTTAACAACCTTAATATAGAAAAAATGGTTACAAGAGTGATCATGACCCCTGTATGTCAGTCTGGAAGTGCATGCACTTGACTTCTGTACATGCAAGCAACCTAGCCATACCCACAAAAGGCAACCCTGAGAAGGGTGGATTGACTGACCTTACAAAGTCAGAGTATGCAGACATGACATAAGTCACCACAACAAGCATGGCCCCGTACCTTCCTTGATGGAAATCTTGCCAAAAACATTAAATGCACCCCTGTGGCTCCACAAATGAAAGTGCATCAGTCACCAAAACTGTCGGAGCATTTAAAGCCTTGAGTGTTGATCACGCCATCCGGAAGTGTCGCCAGCCAGAAGGAGTTTGGAAGACTTCAGAGACCTGGGTCACCGAAGTTGGGAAGACTTAGGAACTTGGGAACTTGAGGGTTCCAGAGTTTCGAGGGTGAAGACTTAGGAACTTGGGAACCTGGGGTTCTGGAGTTCCGGGGTAGAAGAACTAGGAACTTAGGAACCTGGGGGTTCCGGAGTTCCGGGGTAAAAGAACTTAGGAACTTGGGAACCTAGGGGTTTCGGAGTTCCGGGGTTGGAGAACTAGGAACTTGGGAACCTGGGGGTTCTGGAGCATAGTTGAAAATCTCGGACTCGCCTCGGACTCGGCAAACCAAAAATTTGGACTCGGACTCAGACTCGTGAAAGACTCACGAAAGACTCAGCAAAGATTCGGCAAAAAACAAAACCGTAGTTTTACAAAAAAAACATAAAGAAATTAATGCATTTAGAGAACATAGGTGCCATAATTGAAACATTACACATGTCATATGATCTACAAACACGCAATATTTGAAATTTCATCATTCATGGCCGCATATTCAAGTTTCAACTTTTAACTCTAAAATGTATAATACTATAATGGCAGCATAAGTATATAAATGTTCACAAAATTACATATAATGATATGTCCAAGTCCAACTCCAAATGTGAAAAACAACAATGTGAATGAACAAACCAAAGAGAAGACTACATCTTTCTCTTTGTATTTTTCCTAATATAGCTCAATTTTTCAGGCCTTGAGCTAGAAGTAGTAGCAGTGGGTGTTGTGGTATGTAAATGGTGAGATGATTCTTCTTCAAAGTCAAAGTCCTCATCATCGTCCTCATCTTCGTCCTCATCTTCATCCTCCATTTCATCCAATTTTGCTCCTTCTGCATCTTGTGCTGCTCCTCTCTCTATTTTTGCAATTTCTTCTTTGGTAAGGAGGACATCGTCACCATCATTTTGTTCATTCATGGTCCAATCACCATATGGATCAATTTCATCCAAGTCAATGGCCTCATGTGAAACACCCTCCACTTGTCTAACTCGAAGGCGAAGGTTGTACCGAACAAGTACTAGATCATTGAGCCGCTTTTGTGACAATCTATTTCTCTTCTTTATGTGAATGCTCTCAAATACACTCCAATTTCGTTCACACCCAGAAGCACTGCATGGCTGAGACAAAACACGGATAGCTATCTTTTGAAGATTAGGCGTGCCAACACCATAATTCTCCCACCATAAATCTACAAAAAACATTTAGAAATATTAGAATTGAGAAAAAAATGTAACAATCAAGTTTGTAGGTTTTTTCTTGCACTATTGAACTAAGTTACTAAATTTTTTACCTGGTTGTTGTTTTCCTCTCCTATCAATTGCTAGTTGTGATGAGAAGAGTCTCCCCTCTGCACTTTTGTAGATCTTGAACAATGAACATTTCCAAATTCAGAAATAGATAGTCAAAGTGTCAAACTCAAATTCAATAATGAACATTTCCGAATTCATAAATAAAGATAGAGCAATTGCAAATGTCAAATCTCACCTCCAACTCATCAAGATCCTTGTCTATCAACTCAGGATCAGGTGTCATCTTATCAATGCATGTAATAACACCTGCCATGACCTCCTCATCAGCCCTAAATGAATCAGAGAAGTAGAATTTCGGGTTCAAAAAGTAGGCGAAGGCATGTATCGGTTGGTGGAGTTGGTTTGTCCACCTACGATCAATGATGCGCCAAAGGATTTCACATTTTCTTGTATTTCCACAATAGTAATGTGAAATGGCCTCTTTGGCCCTATCCATGGCCTCATAAATGAAACCCATTGGCATGCCCTCTCCATCCACCATATGAAGAACCCTTACTAAAGGTTTTGTCACCTAAAAAAATGAAAACAAATTTTAAATTAGTACAAAATCAACCCCTAAAAAATAAAATCAGCAAATAGACAAGATTGTATAAACTTTACTTTTGTGTTTGTTACTTACCGCAGTCAACTCCTCTCCACTTTTATTGAACCCTTCATCAAAAACAATGCTCACAATCTTCTCTGCTTCAGGTCTTTTGGAGTATGCAGACCCCAACTAAGCATTTGACACAAACATCTGCTTAAGATGAGGAATGGCACTAAGAATGCTTTGCAAAGTGATGAAGTGGCTAGCAAATCATGTCACTCCAGGTCGCACAAGGTCCTTGCCATTTGTGTGTTTTCTCATCAAAGCAAGCACCCAAGTATGGCTGTAGATGAATTTGGTGACACTTCTTGCATCTTCAACCACCTTCTTCACCCATCCAATCTTCCCAATGTCCTCTAGCACCAAGTCCAAGCAATGTGCAACACAAGGACTCCATGTAATCGAAGGATGCCTCTCCATAAGCATTCTACCTGCAGATAAATATGCAGCTGCGTTGTCCGTGATAATTTGGACAACATTCTCAACTCCAACTTCCTGAACCACACCATCCAACAGATTACACAAAGTCTCTGCATTTTTTATTTCATTTGAGGCATCAACAGACTTTATGAATACCATTGCACCATTTGAAGCCACCAAGAAGTTGAGAAGAGTCCTATTCCGTCCATCTGTCCATCCATCAGATAAAATGCTGCATCCTTTTCTCTTCCAATACCTTTTCTGATCATCAACCACACCTTGTGTATTTTGCACAACTTTCTCTAGCAATGGCCCACTGAAGTCATGACCTGTTGGGGCCTTAAACCCCTTACCCGCAACTGTTACTGCATTAACAAAACCTTCCCAATACACATTGTTTGCTGCATTGAAAGATAGATTATTGTAAAACCAAAAGTTTGAAGTTGCTATCCGTGCTTTTTCATGCTTCTCTTTATTCCATCCTGTACCTTCAAGTGAAGGTTGTGCACCTGGAACATTGCGTGGTACAAAAAAATTAGGGTCTGATCTAACAGGAGTGCCACTAGCCTCACTCTCATTGTCACCAAAAGATGAAAGTGACTGACAACCCCGAGTGTGACTAATGGGACCCGAAGTGGACAATGTGGGATTCATTGCAGCTGCCATGACTTCTCTTGTTTTTTGCCTTTCTTCCTTATGCATATCATTCTCAGCAAGAATAGCCTTCATCTCTCTAATAATTTCAGGAGTTGATTTGGGGCATGCCTCCACACCATATCTAGGTATTTGTGCAAGGTGGTATTTTAATCTATTGATTCCACCAGTCATCCATTTTGTACATTTGGTGCAAGTGACCTCCCCCTTTTTGCTTCCTGCAATCCCATATTTCCATGCTTTATCGCTTTGTCTTCTTGACCTTGGGGTTGCCCTTGGAGTTGAACTTGCCATTGCTGATTTAACATGAAAAAAAAAAATCAGCAGGGTTTTATAGAAAATCAACAAAAAAAATGACAATAAATCATTTGGGAAAAATAGCATTCAAAAACAAGAAAAAAAAAGAGGAAATAACTTAGGAAAGAAAATAGAAAAAATTTGGCAGCATATCCCCTTGTTTTTCAAGATTTTTTTGAGTTTCAAAACATTGAAATGATTCAAATGAAAAAAACGAGAGAGAGAAAATCCTTACCTAGATCTCTCTTGCTGATTTTTTCTTCTTCCCTCTACTCCTCCAAACCCTTCTAACCTGCTATAACCAAAGAAAAACCAAAATGAAGTGAGAAATAAAAAAAAAACTCGGTTTTTACCCTTTACGGGCGTATTTTTTTGGGCCCGCGAGTCCCTGTGAAAGACTCGTGAGTCCAAGCAAAAGACTCGCGAGAGTCTTTCGCAGGGACTCGCCTCGCGAGCCCTGGGCGTGTCGACTCGCGGCTCCCAAGGACTCATGAGTCCGCGAGTTTTAAAACTATGTTTCGGAGTTCTGGGGTTGAAGACTTAGGAACTTGGGAACTTGGGGGTTCCGGAGTTCCGGGTAGAAGAACTAGGAACTTGGAAACCTTGGGGTTCCAGAGTTTTGGGTTTGAGGAATAAGGAACTTGGGAACTTGGGGGTTCCGGAGTTCCGGGGTAGAAGAACTAGGAACTTGGAAACCTGGGGATTCCGGAGTTCCGGGAAAGAGAGAGGAAGAGAAGGCTTGGGAAAGGAACTTCCGACAAGACAACACTTCACACTTTATGATATAGAACATCCTATATTTTGTCACGTATTAAACAGTCATAAGCAACAACATATTATTAATCATTAATGAGCAGATAATGTCCATCATGCTATGTACAAAGAACTCATAAGTTCTGCTATTTTCTGTTCTTAAGGTCTGCTCCTTAAGTCTGCTATAAATCTGTATAATATTTATTTTCTTCATTCCCCCCCACTTCCTTGTCTTATCTTCCTTTTATATCTCATCACACCTCTCCTTGAAGGGAGGCGATCTTTCACAAGAGGTTGGCCTTGCTTATTAATAGATTTAATTTAATTTTGTTTTATTTTATTCCTTCGAGGTCAGCCAACATCAAGGGGTTGGACCACTTAGAATTAAATGCAAATTCATTTATTTTGAGTTGGCCCTATCGCTTTAGATGCCCAGCATTATTACTTACTAATGGCTGAGTCGGCCCTATCATATTTGTTTCGTTGCTTAAATTTTATTTAGTAAGGATGCATTTGGTTTGTCTAAGTCTCCATGGTAGGGGTATGACAAGGAGAAACCAATCCTCTTTAGATGATTTGCAGGCACCAACCCACTCGAGACACCAATCCCCACAACTGAGCACTAACTCAGCAAGAGACACCAATCTCTTTAAATGAGAGGCACCAACCTATAAAGATAAGAATTAGATCTTCATACATCTGCTAAAAATCTGCCTTAACTCTCTCAAAAATCTGCTCAAAATATGTCAACAAATCTGCAATATTTCTGCTCTAGGTCTTGCAATATTTCTTCTTCAAAAATTGCTCTTATGTCTACATTAATTCACCTTCAAAGTCTGCTCATAGGTCTACAATACTTTACCTTTAAA
Organism: Cryptomeria japonica; assembly: GCF_030272615.1. Taxonomy (NCBI): domain Eukaryota; kingdom Viridiplantae; phylum Streptophyta; class Pinopsida; order Cupressales; family Cupressaceae; genus Cryptomeria; species Cryptomeria japonica. Next base: position 280,725,543 of record NC_081411.1, read on the forward strand.
ATCTGCTCTTAGGTCTGCAATAATTGCCTTTCAAAGTCTGCTCTTAGTTCTTCTTACATCTGCTACAAATCTATAAATTACCAACCTATAAAGACAAGAATTAGGTCTTCTTACATCTGCTACAAATCTGCCTTAAATGACTGCTTTAAATATCTTCAAGATCTGCCTTAACTCTCTTAAAAATCTGCTCAAGATCTTGCAATATTTCTTCTTCAAAAAGTGCTCCAAAGTCTGTTCATAGGTCTGCTATACTTTACCTTCAAAATCTGGTCTTAGGTGTGCAATAATTGTCTTTCAAAGTCTGCTCTTAGGTCTGAAATAATTCTGCTACAAATCGTCTTTGGATCTGCTATTTTTGCTTCACAAAATCTCCTTAAGCATTGCACTTAAGTCCTCTTCAGGTCTGCTCTTATCTCTGCTTAAGATCTGCTCCCGTGTCTGCTTAAGATCTGCTATGAATGGGAATGATATTCAATGAAAATGCTTAATTGAATGGCCTCAAATGATCTCTTATTTATACCCACAAAAGCACTTCTTCACCAACCCATGCACCTCTTCTTTCTAGGTCGGCTAAGGCAGGAATAAAGCTTTTTTATTTAATTTAAAATTCTTCCCCATAATTGAGCGCCCAAACCAAAGAAGGTCGGACCTCTTGTGAAGCATATTACATTTATTTATTTTGACATTTAAATCTCCAAAACAGGCTGGTCATGATGCTGTGTGTTTATTTCTATCTCCCACAAGACTTTTGCAACTCATAAGGAAACTGGTCAACGTTGGAACTTGTCTTTAAATAACCTTGTAATAATGCAATTATATATAATTAAAATTGCCTCCTTTGTTCAACAATATCTTGATGATAGTGCAGGATCTAACTCTGCCCTTTGACATCAATGACATTAATTTCCATCAAGAAGCCTGGCTTGACTTTGCCCTGCTGATTCATTGCTTCTAAATATGTTAGGGGAAGACATCGTTAAGAAGCTCTAGATGAAGTTGGGAATTTTTAATAGATTCTTTCTTTGGAAGTAATTATATTGGTTGAGAATGGGTGACATTGATTTTGTGACAAAGCATTTGAATGCCTTCAATATTGTCATGAGCTAGTTAGCATCAATTGACATGAAGATGGACAAATAGGACTAGTGCATTACCTTGTTATGTTTGTTGCTAGATTCAAGGGACAATCTTGTGATTGTGGGAAGTAGTATTGTCTCAAAGTTGAAGCTTGAGGAGATGGTTGAAGTTCTATAATGTCCCTTACTAGATTTAGGCCTGTTTTAACCATAATTAATCTATTTCAATATACTCATGACTTAAACTTAATTGATTAGGAGACAAATCTATCTTATCATGAATCAAATCTGTGATATTCCATAGTTCAATTAAAATATCAATTATTAATAAGTAAATTGTTCATCTACCATACTAGATACTTAATTCTATCATACTAGACAATTAATTTTATCATCCATAATTCTTAATGCAAATGTCAACCTTTGTTACTACTTCAATTCTAAGGAAGAAGAGGATGTCTATGTTTCCAAACCGCTTAGAGACCAAAATACAATAGGTTCTTGTTGTCACAAAAGTTTGCACCCTTGTTGAACACTAGTGCTCAACAACCTTGTGAAACATGGAAACAACCTCCAAGTGTGGGACCTTGTGCATGTGAGGTTGAGTCTTCAAAGAAGGCCAATTTCCTTATCAATCAGGGTGCGGTGTTGGACCAACCCAACACTTATAAAACCTATTCTAATGATCCGAGGGGAAAAGGGGAGAAGGAATGCTAAAAGGGAAAAGAGGTGATGCACCTAGAATTGAAAGTTGCCTCCCTGCCCATAATTGCACAAGACATCAATGAAAAGTACCCAAAGATATGCACAATTTCCTATCCTAATCAGCTCCCTAAGAACATGCAAAGGTTAGAATCTTGTAAGATGAAGAGAGGAACTAAAATCAATTCACAGACAACGTCTATAGGGGTGTTAACACAATCACATAAACTAAGAATCATAAAAGAATGCATTCAGATAAAGAGGTAAAATGCATTACACAAAATATTTGAACTAAAAAGAGGCGAGATAGACAATTTTATTGATATAAAGGCAAGACAAAGTTTACAGTTGTAGAAAGTATGAGTTTCTATAAGAGAAATAGGGAGAGGACCTGTATAATATGTTACAAATTTGCCTTTATAGATCAGGCATAACTCAGATAGAACACTGGTTTGGAAACCCTAACCGACTAGGGTTAGGTTACAAAAAAGAAAGGATCAGATTAGATGGATTGATTTGATGGTTGCGTGTTTGAAAAAATCACCTAGAACTGAGAAAGAACAACAATCCTTGAAAAAAGGGAGAATCTCTGCAAGAATAGTGTCGAATTGTCCTCTGCGAGGCCCAAAAAGTCTTCGATCTGTAATAAATGAGCATGGGCGACCTGAGAGAAGCATCTGCAGAGTCATGGTGGAGTAATGGCGATTGTCCCTCGATCCTCTGAAAGTGGTTGAGATAGATTGGATTTGATTTGGTTAGTTGATAGGGTCAGAAACTGATTTTTGACCCATCAAGTCGACAACCACTACGAGGTAGTTGTTTGAATTCCAACGATCATCTCAGGTTTGAAATCGGACCACCCGATCTTCCTCTTTGTGCGCAGGTGGATGATCATGATTGCGCCATAAAAATGAACTGGTCCCACTAGCCAAATAACCCATTGCAGTATCATAGCCAAAGGTGGGACCCAGTTCTTGATCGCTGCGAAATAGCGATAGCACTCTATTTCTTCATATCGCTGGCCACATTGCTCATCGCAGTGCTGCGCGAAAGTAGAATAGTCTCAATAGGGAACAAAAGTGGAAATGTCTCCCTTACCCTATCTTGGGAATCATCATATTGATTGGATTTAGACTGCCCCTCTTTGGAAGCACTCGATCCCATCTTAAATACTGATAATAGTAACAAGAATGATATTGTATATACATAACATTAATAGTATAACAATTATTGCTCAGCATACCGTTGGCAACAAGATACAATTCGCTGACATTCACCGATCTCAGCCTTTCACTTTCTCTTATCTTTCGATGATGATTAAACACTTATATTTGTCTTGACTGGCTTACATCAGATATAATACTTATTCCTATTCCCCCCCTTGATGCAATTGGTGGTCTGCCATATATATACCCTCAAGAAGGGATGGATAGTCATGACCTTTGCTAAGGATACCCCTTCCCAAAAAGAGGCGTCTCGTGTAAATCATTTGTTGCCTTTCCATTAATAAATCTCTATTGCTTATGATTTATTGATTTGTGTTTACGATAATAACCAATACCTTTTGACTTTCTATCATTGCCATTCACTTGATTCTTTTGCAATAATCGGTGATACTCTTGCTATGTGAATCATGAGGGATTAGTGCCTATCTATTGTGGCTTTAGAAATGGTTTTGTTTACTAATTTTGTTAAAACTTAGAGTTTGCCGACCAAGGGAATGAGTTATTAGTCCTTTTGAAGGTTGCCGGTTTGAATGTTAGATTATTATTATGTCTTAAGACAATGTTGTGCATGTACAATCTTATTTTTATTTTTTTCATGGCAGGGGCATTACAATCCACCCTCCCCAAAATTTGCTTGTCCTCAAGCAAACTTAGTGTTCATTGGACCTAAATTAACTCCTTGGTCGTCATAAATTGTCAACTTAACCAAGGTGTTGAAAATTTGTAATGTTTGTAATTTTAAGATAAGTTTTCTCTTACCTTCCCTTTTTCATCACTGAAGAACTTAACATACATTAAGATGAGGATTAGAAGCATGACACAATCTAAGGTCTTAATTTCGAAGGATGAAAAAAAATCTCTTTTTGGTTCTCCATATTCTGTAACCTAGTATATCAAGTTAATTGAGTTGAGAAGGTCATTGTCTTAAATGATAATTAGCAATTCCTTTGTGGGAATCTATCTCGCCAAACTGTGTTTGGGAGTTGCCTTCCTCTTTATGCTTGACTGTTTGTATATAGTTTTGGGGTTGATAAGTTTTGTTATGCTTTGAGGGATTAGATGCTCTATTGAACCAAACCTCTAGCAGTGAGAGTTATGGGTCCTCTAAGCTAATAACATTCCTTTCAAATGATATTATCTGAGTAAGTTTGACAATGATATCTTATTGTTATCAACTATCTCCTGTTCTTATTGTATAGAGTTCAAGAGACTATTCCTTGGGTTGAGGGAGAGGAGGGGGGACTACCTTGCCCCTTCTCTCTTTCTTTGGGTGGATTCTTTTGTCCATGTGTACTTAACATGGCTACATCTTGTTGAGACTCACCTTTACTCACCTAAGTTGCACTTAAGGGGGGTATTGATGTATTTATGCATTTATGCACTTAGTATGAATTTTTCATGCATTTACTACACCTTAGGTTTAACTTATTTAGGTAGATTCGAGGTTGTGTTTTTTTTTAATGCTTTGATGTATTATTTTATTGTTGGTGATTGATGTTACATTCCCTTTTTGAGCAGTGAGTTTTTTAATTGACCTCCTCCCTTAGTTGCATTTCATATAAATGCAAACCTTTTGCTCTTATTTGCACATTAGATGCACATACTTGATGAGCATAGTTTATATTACATGCATACGCTTGATGAATGGAATAGCCATTGTGTTGCCTAGTCGTATTTGATTAACTAGTTATTTGAATTAGCTCTTGGCATTTTGGTCTTATGTAGTGTTGTGACCTAATTCACACATCGCCCCATCGTAGATGGGGACCCCCTGTTTTTTCTTTTAAGGGTCTTGTCTTAGCTCTGCATTTTCACAAATCTTCGTTTTGAGAGAGTTTAAGAATTAAGTTTTTGAGGTCATCCCGAGTCAAATAGAAAAATCTTGATTAGAATTGCATTTGAATGTTGTCAAAGTGTTTAGAAGGTTCGAAGGACGAGGATCGCAATTGCTTTGGGTCATTTCTGACAACTTGCTATTATTAGAAATTTTTGCTTTTTCCACTTTTTTGAAAGTGGCATATGGGTTTTGTTCCTCAAGTCATCTCATTACTACCCATTTTGTCAGAATTTGAAACTCTTGCCTCTAGGTATAAAAAGTAGGGCTTCAAAAATTTTGCTTTTTTCTGAGATTAGGGTTTTGTTCTTTAAGTCATATTGATCTTGCCCATGTCTTTAGATTTGAATTTTTTTGCTTCTAAGTGTAAAAAACAAGGGTTTGAAATTTTTGCTTTTTTTTTGAGATTAGGGTTTTGATCCCCTTGCCAAATTATTACTCCCATGTTCTCAGATTTTGAAAATTATGTCTTTAAGGGTAAAAATCAAAATGCAAACCCTAATTAGGGTTTTGTTCCAAAAGATCAACCATTTTATCAGCACCCATGTTCTCAGATTTCGAAAATAAGGTCTCCAAGTGCAAAAAGCAATTTGGAAATCCAAATTAGGGTTTCTGTTCCAGATGAACCAACAAGGTATCAACATGGCATGAACACTGTTGATCAAGTACAGAGGAAGAATTCAGATATGGCACATTGAAAATTTCACCTAAGTTGGAAAAGTAAAAATGGTAGATGCTTAGACAAGTTTGACAAGGCTCGAGGTTAGGCAATGGAATGGTAGATGATCAGTCAAAATCGTCCAAGGATGTCAAGCATAGAAGATGTTTAAGCAGGATCAATGTCTGCCAAGGCATAAGAGAGTTGTCCAAGTAAAATTGTCCAACAAATGTTAAACTCCTACCGAGGGTTAACTAACTCATGGCAAGAGTTACTCAAACTCTTGCCTAGGGTTAAGCTTATTCATACACAAGAATGTCTGACAATCTTCTAAGTGCACCTCATGGCCAAGCTAAATTGTCCGCCAGATGGCAAACTCCTACCAAGGGTCAACTAACTCATGGCGAAAGTCAAGCAAACTCTTACATGTGGTCAAGCTCAAGCTAGAATGACATGCCTAACACTCTGTCAAGTCTGCCTAAGAAAGTGTGCATATGTCCTAAGGTTGATCCAAGTCCGCCTTGATAAAACATGGCACAAGGAATATAAAGTTTGCCTAGAAGACATGCCAAAGAATTTAAAGTCCGCCTTCATCAAGTTGGCATTATGCACTCTAAAGTTCGCTTAGTCCCAAGGTTGAAAAGTCTGCCAACAAAGAATGACCAAGGTGATGTAGGGCCCACTTAGGCGAAATTGAAGATGACATAGAATAAAGATGATATGAATTGCCAAGTTGGCAATAAAATGGCGACATGGCACTTCAAAGAGAGAAAGATAGCTAGTATGATGACTTGGCATTTGAAAGCAATTAAGTCAATAAAACAGGGGACGTATCAAGAACCTTCCTCAAGATCATATTCTAGAAAGAAAATAAACTTCTAGAATAAAGCAATTAAAACTTTCTAAAACATAATGGAAGCTTCGAAGGATGAAGTTCAAATTCTTGAAGGAAGAATAAAACAAGAAAACTTTCTAATTTTGCAAATATGAAAGAAAGTCTTCCAAACTCCCTTCTAGAAGAAAGCAATGAAGTTCGAACTTCCTAAAGGAGGAATAAAGCAATAAAACTTTCTGTGTGCCAAGCAAGAAATTCAAACTTCTAGAAGATACAATGAAGCTTCTAGAAGCCATCTAAGAAGCTATAAAAGAAGGTTTCATCTCATTGATACTTCTTTCTTCCAAACAAAGTTTGAATTCTTCCTAAAATTTGCCAAAGAAGCAGTTCCAAAGTCTGATCAGATTATCAAACTTTCAGAAGGATTCACCATAGAGATAAGGGATAAAGCGAGTCCAAAGGTTTGAAGGAAGCAATCAAGAAGTGTAGCATATTCTCCAAGCTCACCATTAACAGCAGATTGAAGGTTTGATGATAAGACAATAAAGTTCTTCATATCTGATCATATTCCGAATTCATCATTAATCATCCTTGAATCCGCCTTGGGAGAGAAAGATTAATCAAATTTGCAGAGTCTCAGAAATCTTTCTAATCTGCACTTCACCTTGTCCAGAAGACTATGAAATCTGCCCTTGATAGGAAGGCAAGACAAATTTGGAGGAAGATACATATCCAAGACTCATCCAAGATCCTCATAGACAGCAAATTGAAGGTTTGCTGAAGATAAAGCAATCACATCTTATCATATTCTAAGAAATACTTTGACAGACTTCTTGATGATCTTCCAAGTATAAAGCGAACTTGTGCAAACCCTGCCCAGCCAAGAAGAAAGTAATCTAAATTCACGTATCCAAGGATTTGGAAGCCAAACAAAATTGTCCAACTGCTGCAATCATTATCAGTAAGGTTGAAGATAACAGACTAAGGGTTTGCTAAATATCCTAAGTTCTTAATCATCTCCAAACTTGCCTTGGAAGAGAAACATGGGTCAATGAGTTTGACTGAAAAACTACACAGTTGAACCCTGATAGCAATATCATAGAGAAAGATTGTCCAAATTTGATACACATGTGATGATCTTCCAAGTAACCTGTCCAAAGCTTATAAATTCTGCCAAGAAAGAGAACACTCAAAGTTGAAATTTGACTTACAAAATGTGGCATGACATGATCCAAGTCCACCTAGGGTTGGACAAATAAAGCATCACATGAAGATGAAATAAGCCTTGACAAAGGGCATGATAGAAATACAATACAAATTGTCTGATCAACCTTGGAATTCACCATGAACAGCAAGCACAATGTCATAAACAACTTCCAAACCCTTCTAATTTGCTAAGTACAAGAGAAAGATGGTTCAAATTCTGTTCAAATAAGATCAGATGGTCTGATCATATTCCTAAATTTGCTCAAGGCAAGAAGACGTATGACTGTTCAAACTCTTTCAAAGTTCACCTTGTCTTAGACTTGACAAGGTCTGCCTAGGCACATAAGAAGATGGGCAAACAAGGTCTAGACTCCGCCCATAAGATGAGAGGAAAATATTGGAACAAGGATGATGTGATTCACCCATGACTAAAGACTCTAAAGTCTGCCTAAGAAGGGAGGAAGATGGCAAAGGATTGTCTAAGTCCGCATTGATGAAAAAAATTGTCCAAAGCCTTGCAAGTTGATCAAACACAGACACAAATTGATTCATCTGGACATAAATGGAATATGTGAACATACTTAGCTAGAGACCTAAAATTTGAAGACAATTAAGTTGACATGCTAGGAACAAAGATAAATTTGATAAAAAATTTCACATGAATCAGACCAGCATGTTGGAAAATAAATTTGTCACAATAAATTTTAATTATTTTTCAAAATTAAAATTAAAAATAATTTTCAACAGAGAATTTTCAAAATTCAAAATTTCTAGAAAGTTCTAGAAGATTCCTTGATAAGATCGAATTTTTGAGAGAAAAAATAAAACTTTCCATTTTGGAAAGATCAAAACGAAAAACACACAAAAAAAATAAAAATAAAAATTATTTAAAAATAAAAAAAAAACAATAAAAGAAAAACAAAAACTTCTAAATTTAAGAACCCTGGACTTTATATATTTTCAACCAATTCACTTTCACAATTCATTATTTAGGTTGAGAATTTTTGAGAGCATTGAAGAGAAGTTTTCTCTCAAATTTTATGAATTTAGGATTTTTGAAGAAGAATTTTCCAGAAGAAGTTTCTTCTAAGAGTTAAAGGTCTAGAAATTAAGCACTTTTCTTTGATTTTAAGACAGATTTTCAGAATCAGAGGAAAATTTCAGTCATAAAGAGGATTCAAAAATTCAATTTGATTGAATCTTCTCACCTTTCTGTCTTATTTTCTCAATTTTCATCAATTTCTTGACCAGACCCCTTCACTTTCAATTCACTTTTTCACAGAAACTTAACCTTTTAACATGCTGAAAGTGAAATTTTCAGAAAAATAATTTAAAATCAGAATTAAATTCTGAAAATAACATGGAGTTTTCATGTGTTTTTACAAGTAGCAATAAAGTTCGCTAGCAAAGGAGTACAACTGAAGTCCAAAGTCAAATTCAAATGGAAGAATATCACTGACACAGACCTCATACATGTTGATATGGAAGAATTCAAGAAAATAATATATGGACATGATGGACACATTCCTACACCTATTGCCCACAAAATGATGCACAATGGAATTGTCCAGGGAGCTGGATTCCCACCAGCCAAAGAGTGTGTTGAGCTACTGTAAAGCACAATCGAGAGAAATCATTGCACCAGATGGAAGAGTTCTAGCAAATCTTTCAGAATTGTCCATCCAGGAGACATTTGGCATACCAAACCACAATAAAGCCACCTACAAGACTAAAGGATAGGCCCAAAGCGTCTATGATAGTCAATCTGAACTCTGTGCCGCAAATGTGAACAAGTTTTGGCTAGAGAAGAAAAGACCTCAAGGGAAAATACTGAAGTATTTGTTGCATCCATATTTCAAAGAAGACTATGGTGATATCATCCTATTGCTGAATAGAGTAATGGGCAGGCCCAAGGGTCAGCTATTCGAGACATGGATGCTTTATTTCATGGATGAAATCACCTCAGGAACCAAGTTATTCAAGTGGTCCTGCATAATCAGCGATAACCTTCATGAATAGTCGATGAACTTGGAAAGGACAAAGACATTCCACATGAGTTCTTACATAATTTATTTGCTGGCTCCAACTTACAGATATTTGGGACTGATTTGCAAAGGCATAGTAGGAGATGGTGAGAATGAATTCTAATCATACGATTGTTATCCTCAGTTGCAGCTTAAGGACAAAAGTTTCTGAGCCCATGACGTATTCCTGATGTACATCACAAGAACACTACAAGGAGGTACTCATAACAAACTTTCTCATGAATCGAAAAGTCTAATTAGCAGGTACGGATCCTGGTTTATCTAGTTTCCAAAGCTCACTTATATCAGAATCCAAGGTTTCACTGGCCGTCCTTACCGATTGCCAATCTACCCAACCAATAGGATGGTCCTATTGGAAGTTCTCAGACAGTTGGAAACATATCAAAGCTTCGAAAGAGTAAGGCAGAAGGCAATCATATCTTTCTTATTCTTCATTGGAAACATGGAAGAATTTTGTTCAACTGCGCAGGCAACTAAAAGTGCCAAGCTAGAGATGCAGTGGTATCCTTTCACATTCTACCAATCTAAAACTAATTATGAACCTCACAATAACATCAGATCAGCGAAGGAGGAAAGATTCAAACATAAAGAAGATATCTGGGCAAATGTTGCTGATGAGTATGAAATCAAGAAAAGGTTATATTCTAGGCTATCAATAAATTTCATCAGAGAGACTCAACCTTTTCTCGTACTAGATCAGTTAGAAGATAGCAGAGAGCATACTCAACGTGGCTTTGATGAGCATGCACCCCTTTCTCCTATCAAATGGTCACTTGACCACCTTGATGCAGCCAATCATGACATATACAATGTGGTGGGTTAATCAACAGTGTCATTGGCTGAAGCAGAAGAATATAAATTTGACTTATAATTTGATGGGAGTAGCAGAAGGATATTCTTCAAATGAAGAAACAACACAAAATGCCAGACCAAGCGAGAGTGCTAAAAAGAAGGGGAAGGCAGTTGAGAATGAAGAACCTGCTCAGAAGAAGCAAAAGATAGAACCATCTCGTTCCGTCACATCAAGTAATGAGAAATACATATTAACTGTTGATGAATCATTGGCTGAAATACAAATTCTTTCTTCAGTTCATGAGGAAAAAGCAAAATCAGTCCATCAAGAAGCTGAACAACCACCATCTCCTACTGGCACAAAAATCCTAGAATCAGAGCATGACACGGAGTCTGAAGAGGGAGAGTTTCAAGAAGGGATGATTTCTGCTCTCCGGGGTATTGCACGTGACAGAGAAACAAAGGATGACCAAGAGGTAGAAGGCATTGAGCAACCCACTATTCCTGAATGGTTGAGGGAGAGATTGAAGATGAACACACCAGTAGTAGAAGAACAAGAAGAAGATGACATGGCAGATTTCTTGGCCAAATTAGAGCAAATTGCTGTGAAGAAGCCAACCAAGAGATTTTCTACCATCCAGAGAGATGAGACAGGCAATCGCGCAGTGCAGATAGCTATGCCTAAGGTGAACAAAGCAAAGGGAGACATTGCTCCTCATGAGTATGAGATCACCACTTTTGACTTAGGACCAAGCACAAAGACCCAAGTAAAGGAGGACTTAGACAATTCAGTTGCATCCATGAAGGGAAAATTGGATGAAGAGACAAAAAAGAAAAATGAACATAAGAGAGAAGTTGAGCGCTTGAAAGAATATATGCGGCAGTTGACTACTAAGCCACTTGATCAAGCCAATCTAGAGGTGCTCCCACTTTTGGATTCACAGTAGGAAGTCAAAAGTTCTGAGGAAGATACCATAACAGCCAAAGAAATTAGAGATTGGATAGAAAGTATAAGAGAAGAAGCAGTCAAGTTCATAGAAGGAATTTCATCACCATATGATTAAACTTCTTCTTTGGTTTCCAGGATTGAGAATATGGCAGAAATATGGGCTGACTTCTAGGATGTCCACGATAGAATCATTCTATCCCTTAGAGAGATGAAAGGATTCTCACTCAAGAGTTGGTTAATCAGAAGATAATTGAAGTAGGGGCTGCCTATGATTTCAACAGTTGGCACTAGACACTGGTTGCACAAAATGAAGTTTTGGAGAAGGTGAAAGATGATGCTGATAGACTAGAAGGACAAATAAAAGCGATTCAAGACAAGATCTTCCTTGTAGTTACAGAAATGATTGGGAAGGATACCATCTGATAGAGTGATATGCAGTTGGAGAATTTGAAGGTCAGAGTTCAGGACATCTTCTTTGCCATCACAGGACCATTCTTAAAGAATAATTTGGCTAAGGTGTCAAGCCTCATGTCCATTAAAGATGCCTTTCACAAACGGGAATTGGACTGGGAGATCCTTTGCTTTGTGTGCAGATGACTTGGAAGGATTAGGGTTCAGGATCAACATGTTGCCACATGTCATCATGGAGGAAGTGGACCAAATTGTGTCCAAATTCATTGAATGTCAGAAGAAAGGGATACAATCCTAAAAAATAGCATCTTCGGCCACTTGTCTCGTTTGAAGTTGATCTTGGATTTTATTTTGGAAACTTTATCTAGGGTTAGGTTGTCTAGATCTCAGCGGTTGATCTTAGATTGATCTCGGCTGTTTATTTTGCTTTCAAAAACTCTATATAAACTCATTCTCTCATTTCACTGTTGTGGAGAGATTTATGAAATTGTTGCACAAAGCTATTTGAGTAATAAAAAATTCATTATTAGTATTGTTTTGAAATCTTTTTATTGCTAAATGGTTGCATGGTTGCATATTCCCTTCAACACTTAGATTAGATTTGCTTAAGCAATTTGTTTTCAAGTTGTTAGATGAATGATAGATTTGATATTATTGATTGGTGAAATCTTGCTCATACTTTTGTTGGATGGATGATTTCCTTTCAATGTGTAAAGTTAGCTTGAGATTTTAATATGGATGTTTAACTTCTATTTGGAATGATATTGTTCAATTGTTGGTATTCTTCCTAAGCGTGAAAATCTTAAGCATAACCTTAGAAGATTGCATGCACTTTGTGTAGTTGTCCGAGTGTGGCGAAACAAAGCGTCGTTACCGGTTTCACCTAGTCTTTACCACCTCTTGAGTTCATAGGAATAGCTTAGAAGTAGTTAGAATTCCTAAACCTTCTTCTTTTTATCTTTTTGAAGTCTTAAATCAGATTATCCAAAAAAAAACAAAAAAACAAAGAGTAGTCATCGGTAAATTTGCCTAAGTTTGGCTTGTGAATAATACTAGTTGTCAAGTGTAAGTCCCCATTTGCCTAAGTTTGGCTTGTGAATAATAGTAGTTGTCAAGTGTAAGTCCCCCTTGAGATTTTCAGCTAGGTTGCTGGTTCGGGTTCGGGCACCGGTTCGTGTTCAAAGAACCGGTATGCCGGTACGGCAAAATTTTGAAAAGGGGTCTGGATTCGTTTGGGTTCGTTAGTACAAAAACATGTAAATTATATATATATGCAGCGTATAAGCATGAATTAAGATTAGCATGTCACATAGCATCATATAAACAACAAAACCAACATAAACTTGTAATCATAGCATCATGATCATACCATAACAACATCATATACATCAAGTTTACTATCAAAATAATAAAATATTCAAGTATCATTGTTTCAACTTTCAACAATTTAAAGTTTGATCATCAAATGGATTCTCTAATTCGTCATCCTCATTCTCCTGCTCCTCATCATTGACATTGACATTAGATGAATCAATGCCAATGCCAATGACACTTGCACTTGTACTTTAAGTTTGCTCGCTATCTGAGTCATCAAATGCAACAAGCTAAGAAGTGAATTTATCCAAATCAGTAAGTTTTGGCTCCATATCCCACATCTTCGTTTCCCCTTGCTTGTAGTCATGTTGCTTGTGTGAAATGAGCCAAGTTAATGTTTTAAAACTCACTTTTAGGGTCATTTTAATTTTTTATGTGGTGGAATTCAAAAAAAATTAAATTTTGCAAAAAAAAAATCCATTTTTGGGCTGTCAGACCCCTAGGTTCGACTTGGGTCCTCTTGGGTTCGACCCTGGGTCCTCTTGGGTTCGCCCTGGTTCGAACTAGGCCTGTGAACCACAAACCCTATCCGAACCACAGGCGAACCAGACTCGAACCCCGAACCCAGACCGTACCAGACCAGTGCCAGGGGTCAGGGGGGCCGAACTCGGTAACTCAGATTTTCAGCATACACTACCCAAGAAGCTATCCCACTAAAGTCGCTTGTTCGCTCATAGAGACCTTGTAGTCACCTTGTGGTCTTTCTCGCAATCTTGGCACAAGTAGTGATTTTGTTCAGGAGAGGATAGAGTATCCTTGTGGTATTTTATTCTAATGTTTGGTATATGATAAAATGTCCACCAACAGGTAGATTGCTTAGGCAATTCAAATCTTACATGGTATTAGAGCAAGTATGTGCCAAATCTTACACTCAACATGCTTGTGTCTATGCAACTTGTTCATAATCATGTTCTTGACCTCAACTTTAGGTGACATCCTTTTAATGCATCTTGACAGGCCCTCCATAAATTCCCCATCAACATCTTTGAAGCCATTGCAAAACAAAAATTGGGGTTGAGTTACTATGCCACTACATGAGTGGTTTGATGGGGTTGATTGTTTCACCTCTAATTAATAATGTTCCAAATGAATTTATATTTTTTTCTATGAATAGTTTTGGATGGCCTCCTTGGCCTTGTTTATGGCTTCATGTTGGCCCCCCATTAGGTTTTAGTTCCATCCACCAAGTGGAAAAGCCCGACTAATGTTTCAACTATTCAAGTTATAATTAAAATATAACTTAAAAGTTTGAAGTTTGAACGTATTGGGTCCTAGTTCCATCCAGCAAGCGCAAAATCCCGAGTAGAGTTTTAATTATTAAACTTATAATAAAAAATAAAACTTAAAAGTTTGAACAGTATCTAGTAATTAGAATATAGAAAAAGTGAACTTCAAGTATACAATTTAAAATTTAAATAGAAGTTTAGTTACCTTGATAGATCTCTTTAGGCCCTCTATGCAAAGATATCATAAAAAATTGTCTTTCTGACTCCATTTCTCTTCTCTAAATAAGAACCCACTGTTGCCGGGAATGATCATTATGTTATGTTGTTATATTATGTTTATGTTGTCGTCGGTAATAATGAGTTACGGTGGTCAGTTAGTTAGTCGACGGGTAGGTAGTTGGAGTCGCGACGGTTGTGTCGCACCCCTTCGGGTATTATATATTGTGTACCTTATCTTCGAAGTATGATCATGATAGTCGTGTCAAATGTAATGTTATAAGCACTTGATGTACATGGACTGTTGAATTAATATAGAGACTGGTTATTTAATGTATTTCCATTATGTTCTGTGCATTTACTTTCTGCATTTAACCGTTTACCCGAGAGGGCAAACATTTGGCGCCATTGCCTAGACGAACTCGGGAACGGAAGACACGGATGGCGCACGGACACAACGGGCCTACCCGTCGGTGAGATTGACCGAGAGGCCGACGACGCGCAAAGGGAACAATCGTCGTGGGACGCAGAGTGTGATGGCAAGAGGCGAAGGGGAAATTGAACCTTGTAATAATCCCGACACACTGCTGATATAAATTGTGGCCGAAAGGCAAAATAAAAAATAAAAATAATAAAAGTTTTTTTGTGTACATGGCCTGTGGTTGCTGTGTATGGAAGTGACTTATGCCCAATAGACTAAATAAGGACAAAAATAAAAAGATACAGAGTGATGAATGGGAAGTGGCACAAACCGCGTTGAATCTCAAACAGCAGATAGAACGAAGGCGTAGGCTAAGGCAGCTTGCCGAGGGACAACCGGTCGAGGGGTTGCCCGAAGGGAACCCAGGAGGTGTCACGGAGGTTGCGGAGGCAGAGATAGACGGAGAGAACTACACTGTCTACACTGTTGTAGGGCTGCCAAAAGGAGTCACGGAGGGTGCCGAAGGAGAACTCTACAGTTTGCCAGAATACCACCGTAGGGTAAGAAGCCACGAAGAGTTGGTGGAACAAACAAGGTGAAGTCTAAACCTGATCGACGCTACCAGAGACTTGCTAAAGAATTTGTCCATTTCAGAGGACAACCGGAGGGAGACAACGGAAGGTGACGGTACGACTGAAGGTGCCGAGGGAGCACAAGGGTATCGTACGGGAGGCAATTTGTTTGGTTCGGTGTCAACAACTTTTTCCGGAGGACCCACGAGTGGAGGTTCAGTTGCAGGAGGCGGAGGATCACCAGGTACAAGCACACAAGGAATTAGAGGAGCGAGACCCAGCGATGGGATGGCGAGTAAACAAAAATTGCCAAAGTTCACAGGGGAGGGCAAGGAAGACCCCTTACGGCACTGCCGTACATGTGAAACCATTTGGACAAGCAAAAAGTGGCCACGTGGGCCAATCTACAAAAGGAATTCACGAGGGAGTTTCGGTTGCTCCGTGATGACAATGAAATTGTAACGGAGATATACAGTACCAAACAAGGTACCAGGGAGACAGTACGGGCATACAGTCGGAGGTTGAAAGAACTCTTGGGTAAAATGGAAAGCCAACCCGCAGATGGATTGAAGAAAAGATGGTTCGTTGAAGGGTTGAAATCCTCCCTACGGAGGAAGATGAAAATTGTACCCCCGACGTCATATGACGATGCTTATAATAGGGCGATGGACCTGGAGAGCGAACACAAAACATCAAAGAAGAAGAAAAGTAATAAATCCTCATCCGAGGATGATGACTCTTCACAGGAAAGCAGCAGCGACAACGAGGCTGGCAAACGGGTGCAAGCGCTCCAGAAAGACATGGAGCGAATGAGAAAAGAATTCAAAATAATGAGAAGCACTGGTCGGAACGAAGGGGACATATGGTGCACTGAGTGCAAAGAGGAAGGGCACACAAAGGGTACTTGCCAAAAGAAGGCATTCTGTGAGATTTGCCAAGTGATGGGACACTCCACCAAGGAGTGCCCATACAACATGAAAACCCGAAGTACGGAAATGAACAAGGTGCTGTTCACGGAGCAGGCCACAACATCCGCACCAGCGGGTACCGGCCAACATACTAACACAACGGCATCATCTGGAGGATACCGGGACAACAGATGCGGCAGCGGAAGGAATAGCAACAATAACAATAACGGAAGCCGTATCCAGTATGACGCCAAGGGCAGGGGTTAATCTCCTCAACATTGAGAAGGCTGAGAAGACTCGTGTGATAGAAGTACTGGCGATCACCCGCGCCCAGACGAAAAAAGCCACTTATCCTGACCCTCGTACGGAGAAGGAGAGATTATGGGAGGCAAAGGCCAATATTGAATGTGAGATGACGACCGAACGACGGGACAACGAGGTGGCGAGTACATCATCCCGTACGGAAGCGGAAAATAACATCATTGGGCAAATCTTGCAGATAGAGGTGCCGATAAAGGTAAAAGACCTTCTAGACTCTATGCCACAATTGAGGACTACCATCCTCACCAATGTGCAAAGCACCGCAGTGTCGAGTGCACCACAGGTAGGGGTTCCCACCACCGCATCGTTGAGTGCACCACAGGTAGGGGTTCCCGCCACCGCATCGTCGAGTGCACCACAGGTACGGGTTCCTGCCACTGCTTCGAAGAGTACACCATAGGTGGAGGTTTCCGTCAGCCCTTCGATTGACCCGATGTTACTAGCCTTGAGCAGTGGTAGACACCCAGCTGTGGTAGAAATGGGTATCCGTGGGACCATTCTGAAGGACACCATTGTGGACGGGGGATCTGGGGTGAATGTACTACCAGAAGAAACATGGAAGCGGTTGGGGAAGCCCACCCTGTGGCCACCCACATTCAACCTGGTGGGAGCGGACCAACACGACATTAAGCCACTCGGCCTGTTGATGGCCCAGCAAGTGACAATTGGTACGCAACCATTCTTGTTAGATTTCGTGGTTATTCCCTCGAAGAAGAAAGGCTATGACGCCATCCTGGGGAGAGCGTGGTTGATCAACGCGAGGGTAAACCACAACTGGAAGAAAAATACACTTTCCATGGAGAAGGGAGGGCGGAAATATACCATTGATCTACACACCCAAGATGTTGGCGAAGAGCTCGCCTCTTCCGACTCGGACTCAGAGGACTCTAATAAAGGGGAAGGGGGTCTCGATGAAAGCAAGGGTAAGAACGCGATGGAGCCGAATAGTGAAGGGGTGCTCGAATTGGAGGGATGTTCTGAAGATGAGGTATGCTCACTTAACGGGCTCTTCCACTGGCAAATGGAGGATTACGAAATGTTCCAAAGCTACAGGCTCGAAATAGAGGAACCAGAGCAACCAACAGAGGTGTACCTGTCGGAATACAGAGAATATTGGAAGGGAGACGCCCCAAACCCTAGCGACGTAAATAATCCGAAGAGTGTCGGCAACGATTGGAACCCTGTGTGGAAGGCCGCAGCCTTCAAAATCTTTATTATCCTTCTTCTTATGTATGGGAAGGAGACCGTGGTCCCTGTAGAAATTGTGGTTCCAGGTCTTTGAATGGCTATTGAAAATTGATTGGCCACAAATGGGCCCAAATTGAAACCCTACCACGCGAAGAGCACAGGGAACCTGAGAGGCCGGACGGACACCCAAGAGGATGGAAGGGGACTCGAGAGGCCAGGCAGGCGACTCAAGAGGCACAGGACCACAGCAGGCGACTCTCGAGCGAGGAAAACCGAGAAGGATGAAGGGCAATCCTAGAGACAGGGGACTCGAGCAGACGACTCTCTAAGACAACTAAATTAGGAGATGAAAAAAAAAAACAAAAAACGTACGGTCGTATGACATGCGACCGTACGGTCAAAAATTTATAAAAATGGAAAAAATTGTACGGTAAAAAAAATTAAAAAAAAAAAAATATTAAAAAAAAAAGGAACGGACCACCGTACGGCGGTGACCACCGTGCGGTGGGCCACCGGTGGTGGTAACACCGATGGCGACCACCGTGCGGTGGGCCACCGGCGGTGGTAACACCATATGGTGGACACCGACGGTGGATGCCATCGTGCGGTGGTCAACCACACACCCAGCATAAATCCCCGCACAGCCACACACAAAGCCGCACACAGCCGCTCCGTCGTCATGGTCTACCGTACGGTGGAGGGGTGTAGGCCGCATGGGAAGGTGGCCGCATGATCGGAGGAGGTGCCAATGCTGTTGTTGACCGTACAGGGAGGTTGTATGGTCGGGGTGCCATCGAGGACATTACAGTGCCCAAAAAAAAAAAAAAAAACCAAAAAAAGCGATGACGACCAGATTTAAAATGATTCGCTGGAGTTTGAAGCCAGGACACTGGAAATTCAGAGTGGAAAAGAAGGGTTTTTGGCATCTTAAAATATCACAGAAATGTTGTGCGCCATGGACTTTTGTATGGTTCTGAGGGTTGTAAATTGGTGTTGGCCTGGGGCGCTGCCCCTCGACCCCGTTGGGGCGCTGCCCTAGACCCCGCGAGAGGCGCTGCCCCTCGACCCTGCTGGGGGTGTTGCCCCCAGTTTATTTTTGAGCTACAGAATACCACGGGAAGTGTTGTGGTTGTCTGTACTGTGAGAAAGAAGCCTGCAGCTAAGCATTGGCGGGGAAGCCATAAGCCGTAGAGGGAGACGGATTTGGAGGTTGGGAACGAACAAAGTTTGAGGGAAGGCATTGCAGGTCCGCGCAGTTGTATGACACCAGGGAGTTATTCAGTTCAGTTTTTAGCCTTTGGGGAGTGTGATGGAGGATTTGAGGTGTCTCCTAGCATTTGTGCCAGCGGATTGTGGCCACCTCCAGACATGATTGGTACGCTTTGAGGAATTCGGAGTATGTCTCGGCTGGACGTGAGGTTGCCTTGGTGGATGCACAGAGGGCTCGGGAGGAGCTGACCACCAAGTTGGAGGCAATAGTCGCGTGAGACTTAGTTCAGCGTACCCAGGCGTTGGATGCCGGGAGAGCAGCACGAGTGGCTATCGAGGACAAATTGGCTAGGGGGACAGTATCATTTGAGTAGCTGTTGGTGGAAGCTGAGACTGAAAAACGTGTTTTGCAGACAAGTTTGGGTTAGGCCCAGGAGGACTGTGATGGCAAAGGAAGCAATATTGGTGAAATCTGCACTTGAGCATCGGATGGTAACAGAAAAGGGTTTTCAGGCGAGGACGCAGCAAGTGTATAAGATCCGGGCCCGACTGGCATCAGTAGTTCCTGCCGTTCATCTCTATTTTGTATTAAGTCATCGGAGTCGACTTCTTTTCTTGGGGGGGGTGATGTTGCCGGGAATAATCATTATGTTATGTTGTTATATTATGTTTATGTTGTCGTCGGTAATAATGAGTTACGGTGGTCAGTTAGTTAGCTGACGGGTAGGTAGTTGGAGTCGCGACGGTTGTGTCGCACCCCTTCGGGTATTATATATTGTGTACCTTATCTTTGAAGTATCATGATAGTCGTGTCAAATGTAATGTTATAAGCACTTGATGTACATGGTCGAGGGGCAGCGCCCCTCGCGGGGTCAAGGGGCAGCATCATTTTTGTGATATTTTAAGATGCCAAAAACCCTTCTTTTCCACTCTGAATTTCCAGTGTCCTGGCTTCAAACTCCAGCGAATCATTTTAAATCTGTTCGTTGTCGTTTTTTTTTTTTTTTTAGCACTGTAATGTCCCCGATGGCACCCCGGCCATACAACCTCCCTGTACGGTCAACAACAGCATTGGCACCTCCGATCGTGCGGTCAACACCCTCCACTGTACGACTATGTTTGTTTGTGCGGGGGCTGCGTTTATGTCTTCGTGCTCCGCAACAGCAGTGGTTTCCACCGCACGGTGGTGGACGTGCTACCGTACGATGGTTCCACCGCCGGTGTTGCCACCGTACGATGGTTCCACCGCTGGTGTTGCCACCGTACGATGGTTCCATCTCACGGTGGTCCCACCGCCGGTGTTGCCACCGCACGGTGGTTCCACCGTCGGTGTTGCCACTGCACGGTGGCCCCACCGTCGGTGTTGCCATCGCACGGTGGTTCCACCGCCGGTGTTACCACCGCACGGTGGTGCTACCATATGGTGGTTCCACCGTGGCTTTCTTCTCATTTTTTCCGTACGGTCAGCTGACCCGTACGGCCATACGATTTTTTTTTTCTTTTTTTTTCATTTTTTCATTTTTTTCTTCTAGAGAGTCTTCTGCTGGGGTCCCCTGTCTCTGAGATCGCCCTTCATCCTTCTCAGTTTTCCTTGCCCAAGGGTCTCCTGTTGTGGTCCTGTGCCTCTTGAGTCGCCTGCCTCGCCTCTCAGGTCCCCTTCCATCTGCTTAGGTCCCCCTTTGGGCTCTCGGGTGTCCGTCCGGCCTCTCGGGTCCCCTGCGCGCTTCGCATGGTAGGGTTTCAATTTGTACCCGTTGGTGGCCAATCTATTTTCAATGACCATCCGAAGCCTTGGAACCACAAATTCTATAGGGACCACAGTCTCCTTCCCATACATAAGAAGAAGAAGAAGAAGAATAAAGATTTTGAAGACTGCGGTCTTCCATACAGGGTTCCAATCGTTGCCAACACTCTTCGGATTATTTACGTCACTAGGGTTTGGGGTGTCTCCCTTCCAATATTCTCTGTATTCTGATAGGTACACCTTTGTTGGTTGCTCTGGTTCCTCTACTTCGAGCCTGTAGCTTTGGAACATTTCGTAATCCTCTATTTGCGAGTGGAAGAGCCCGTTAAGTGAGCATACCTCATCTTCAGAACATCCCTCCAATTCGAGCACCCCTTCACTGTTCGGCTCCATCGCGTTCTTGCCCTTGCTTTCATCGGGACCCCCCTTCCCCTTTATTAGAGTCCTCTGAGTCTGAGTCGGAAGAGGCGAGCTCTTTGCCAACATCTTGGGTGTGTAGGTCAATGGTAGATTTCTGCCCTCTCTTCTCCATGGAAAGTGTATTTTTCTTTCAGTTGTGGTTTACCCTTGCGTTGATCAACCACGCTCTCCCCAGGATGGCGTCATAGCCTTTCTTCTTCGAGGGAATAACCACGAAATCTAACAAGAATGGTTGCGTACCAATTGTCACTTGCTGGGCCATCAACAGGCCGAGTGGCTTAATGCCGTGTTGGTCCGCTCCCACCTTGTTGAATGTGGGTGGCCACAGGGTGGGCTTCCCCAGCCGCTTCCATGTTTCTTTTGGTAGTACATTCACCCCAGATCCACCGTCCACAATGGTGTCCTTCAAAATGGTCCCACGGATATCCATTTCTACCACAGTTGGGTGTCTACCACTGCTCACGGCTAGTAACATAGGGTCAGTCGAAGGGCTGATGGAAACCTCCACCTGTGGTGCACTCTTCGAAGCGGTGGCGGGAACCCCTACCTGTGGTGCACTCGACGATGCGGTGGCGGGAACCCCTACCTGTGGTGCACTCGACGATGCGGTGCTTTGCACATTGGTGAGGATGGCAGTCCTCAATTGTGGCATAGAGTCTAGAAGGTCTTTTACCTTTATTGGCACCTCCATCTGCAATATTTGCCCAATGATGTTATTTTCTGCTTCCGTACGGAATGATGTACTCGCCACCTTGTTGTCCCGTCGTTCGGTCGTCATCTCACGTTCAATATTGGCCTTTGTCTCCCATAATCTCTCCTTCTCCGTACGGGGGTCGGGATAAGTGGCTTTTTTTGTCTGGGCGCGGGTGATCGCCAGTACTTCTTTCTCACCAGTCTTCTCAGCCTTCTCAATGTTGAGGAGATTAACCCCTGCCTGCGGGCAATTTGCGTCCTCATGGTCGCCTGGCCCACACCAACGACAAAGGTGCTGAGGGGTGGCTTCCTTCGTGCAATCACGGGCGAAGTTCCCCCACTGATTACAGGCCCTACATTGGATAATTGGCCGGCCCTTGGCGTCATATTGGATACGGCTTCCGTTATTGGTATTGTTGCTATTCCTTCCGCCGCCGCGTCTGTTGTCCCGGTATCCTCCAGATGATGCCGGTGTGTTAGTATGTTGGCCGGTACCCGCTGGTGCAGATGTTGTGGCCTGCTCCGTGAACAACACCTAGTTCATTCGCGTACCTCGGGTTTTCATGTTGTATGGGCACTCCTTGGTGGAGTGTCCCATCACTTGGCAAATCTCACAGAATGCCTTCTTTTGGCAAGTACCCTTTGTGTGCCCTTCCTCTTTGCACTCAGTGCACCATATGTCCCCTTCATTCTGACCAGTGCTTCTCATTATTTTGAATTCCTTTCTCATTCGCTCCATGTCTTTCTGGAGCGCTTGCACCCGTTTGCCAGCCTCGTCGTCGCTGCTGCTTTCCTGTGAAGAGTCATTGTCCTCGGATGAGGATTTATTACTTTTCTTCTTCTTTGATGTTTTGTGTTCGCTCTCCAGGTCCATCGCCCTATTATAAGCATCGTCATATGACGTCGGGGGTACAATTTTCATCTTCCTCCGTAGGGAGGATTTCAACCCTTCAACGAATCATCGTTTCTTCAATCCATCTGCGGGTTGGCTTTCCATTTTACCCAAGAGTTCTTTCAGCCTCCGACTGTATGCCCGTACTCTCCCTGGTACCTTATTTGGTACTGTATATCTCCGTTACAATTTCATTGTCATCACGGAGCAACCGAAACTCCCCCGTGAATTCCTTCAGTAGATTGGCCCACGTGGCCACTTTTTGCTTGTCCACATCGGAGTACCAATCTATGGCAACTCCTCGTAACGTGGCTGGGAATTGCTGTACCCAGTCATCCTGGTCTGTTACTCCGTTGGCGGACCAAATGGTTTCACATGTACAGCAGTGCCGTAAGGGGTCTTCCTTGCCCTCCCCTGTGAACTTTGGCAATTTTTGTTTACTCGCCATCCCACCGCTAGGTCTCACTCCTCTAGTTCCTTGTGTGCTTGTACCTGGCGATCCTCCGCCTCCTGCAACTGAACCTCCACTCGTGGGTCCTCCGGAAAAAGTTGCTGACACCGAACCAAACAAATTGCCTCCCGTACGGTACCCTTGTGCTCCCTCGGCACCTTCGGTCGTACCGTCACCTTCCGGTGTCTCCCTCCGGTTGTCCTCTGAAATGGACAAATTCTTTAGCAAGTCTCTAGTAGCGTCGATCAGGTTTAGACTTCGCCTTGTTTGTTCCACCAACTCTTCGCGGCTTCTTACCCTACGGTGGTATTCTGGCGAACTGTAGAGTTCTCCTTCGGCACCCTCCGTGACTCCTTCTGGCAGCCCTACAATAGTGTAGACAGTGTAGTTCTCTCCGTCTATCTCTGCCTCCGCAACCTTCGTGACACCTCCTGGGTTCCCTTCAGGCAACCCCTCGGCCGATCGTCCCTCGGCAAGCTGCCTTAGCCTACGCCTTCGTTCTATCTGTTGTCTGAGATTCAACGCGGTTTGTGCCACTTCCTATTCGTCACTCTGTATCTTTTTATTTTTGTCCTTATTTAGTCTATTGGGCATAAGTCACTTCCATACACAGCAACCACACGCCATGTACACAAAAAAACTTTTATTATTTTGATTTTTATTTTGCCTTTCGGCCACAATTTATATCAGCAGTGTGTCGAGATTATTACAAGGTTCAATTTCCTCCTGGTCTAGCACCATCTCGTTCTGTTACCTGTCGGCTGTTCTCTTCGTAGCGTTGCAGGATTTGTTGTCGTCGCTCTTCCTGGGCAATCTCCTCCAGGCGGGCTTGTTGTGCCAGCGATGCCTGTGCAAGCAACCGGGGGAGGTGGTTCATTAACCGGTTTACTGCCGGGCTAACCTCCAGCGCTGTCCACACGGCACTTGGTGGGATTTCTGCTTCCGCCGCTTCTCGTCGAACGTATGTCTGAATGGCTACTTGGAGCAAAATTGAAAGTTTTGTCCGCGCGTCGTTGGCCTCCGGGTTTACGTCACCAACGGGTAGGCCCATTGTGTCTGTGCGCCATCCGTGTCTTCCGTTCCCGAGTTCGTCTAGGCAGCGGCGCCAAATGTTTGCCCTCTCGGGTAAACGGTTAAATGTAGAAAGTAAATGCACAGAACATAATGGAAATATATTACATAACCAGTCTCTATATTATTCAACAGTCCATGTACATCAAGTGCTTATAACATTACATTTGACACGACTATCATGATCCTTTCGAAGAAAAGGTACACAATATATAATACCCGAAGGGGTACGACACAACCGTTGCGACTCCAACTACCTACCCGTCGGCTAACTAACTGACCGCTGTAACTCATTATTACCGACGACAACATAAACATAATATAACAACATAACATAACGATTATTCCCGGCAACAGCAACATTCTTTTGTTCTTCCACAATTTCCCTTGCAGTTGCCATTGCCTTTTGAAACTGTGATCCATCTAAATCATGTGGACTAGGCACCTTGAGCCCTTTCCTTGCAACAGTCAGGGTTGTGACCAAATTCTTCCAATATGGGATTCTTGCCAGATCGAACGAAAGGTTATTGTAGTACTGAAAATTTGCACACCTCATCCTTGCTCTGTCATGCTTCTTTCTATTCCAACCTATACCTTCAAGTGAAGCTTGGAAGATTAGTGTGTTTCATGGAATGAAAATCCTTGGAAGTGGATTTGCCACAAATTCATTGACCATGAGAGGAACTCACAATCTATGTCCTTGTTTCCACCTCTATTCCAGCACCATGTTGGAATTCATTATTGGTGTAATGGCTGTGGACATCATTGTTAATTTTTTTTGCTTTTCTAAAGAGAGGGCGGCCACATTCATCTTGCGTGCAAACTCTGACTTAATGTTCAGAAACAATTTGATGTTGTGGTAAATAGTCCATATAAGGTTGTATTTGAGGCAATTTGATGCCCCCACTCATTTGATATTTGTGGTCAGTTTTGGAATGTCATGCTTCCAAGCTGTAACATTGTTATGAATGCTTTGGTTCCCACTTCCACTTGTTGATGCTATTTGATACAAAGTGTAGACCTTGGCATTGAAAGGAACAAAGAAAACAAATACGAATTTAATTACCTCAAGCTCCAACATTGATCTTTCTTAGGCAGAAGTCTGGCTTTGAAAAAGCAAAATAAGAATTGAAAATTGAAAATACAAAAACATTTCTAGAGGGAAATAACCAATATTAAAATATAATAATTCTTTTCCCTCACAAAGACCTTTTAGGAGAATTAATATTATTTTTCATGTGCAAAGTCCCCCAAGCTTAGGCATCCAACTTCAAACACATCTTAACACCTTTTCAATGAGCTATCATACTAAATTATCCCTTTTTTTATCTTTCAACATTAGACAACTTAAGTGAGTAATTAATTAATAACTTAATAATTAACCCAAGTTGCGAAAAGTAGTGAAATGATATAGAAATCAAATTCTGATCATACCAACATGATACTGAAGACCTGGCATGATTATCAGAGGCAATTGGGTGAGTCACTAAAAAAAAAACTTGCTCCAAGAAGTTTAGAGAGCTCCCTAAAGGTCGGAATCTAATTTTGGAAGCATCACTAGACTCACCAAGGCTAACTGCATTCATTGCCAACAACAACTCTGCAAGGCTGAACCTGTGCTCTCTAAGAACTTC
The DNA here is from genome assembly GCF_030272615.1 of Cryptomeria japonica. Classification (NCBI taxonomy): domain Eukaryota; kingdom Viridiplantae; phylum Streptophyta; class Pinopsida; order Cupressales; family Cupressaceae; genus Cryptomeria; species Cryptomeria japonica. Next base: position 280,751,617 of record NC_081411.1, read on the forward strand.
GGGGATCCTCCTTGTTCACCAATTAGCCTTTGGAAGAACTTGGAAACTATGCTAATTGTTCACAAATCACTTTTGCTAAAAAATGGGGACATTATAATGCCCAAGGGAAATCTTCTCCTTGCTAAGTGATTTTTTATTAGTGTGCACAATTGAAGAGGGAGACGTGGTGGTTGGTGGGAGGTTGTAAGATAGAGCTGTGTGGAACTAGAAGCTTTAATAGAGCTTTTTTGAAAGGTCTTTATCCAATTTGTTCCTCTAACTGTAGTGTCGTTGCCCTGAGTTAAGATGGGTTCATCCCATTGTGACAATATGAGTATTGGTTTGAATTATTTCCTCCTTTTTGAAGAGCCTTAAAACTGAATGTGGGAGATTGGTGCTGTAGCACATCATGATTGTTTTTTCTGTGATTCCTAGCAGTTGGACTGCCTGTTTGCTGCTTGGTTAATGGATCTCCTTTGGTGGTGGATCTTGGTGTCATTGAATTTTCGAGCCAGCTTGTTAATTTTTGTAGAATTTCTTGCAATAGCTGCAAATGCATTATAATCCTCATTCCATATTCAAGAGCAAGGGGCTCAGCCATGCTATTCATTTGTGTGCCTAAATACTTAATGTATGTGACAATTAGTGATAAACTTACCGGATCTAACTCATAATGGGTCAAACCAACAACATTCACACAACTAAACTTTTATAGTTCTTTTAATTAACCCTGTCTATCTGTCAAATTATTAAGTTTGTCATTCTTTTAGGGGAGTAATGAATAAAAGTAAAATAATCTTTTTTCATTGCTCTTTCTTCTTGAGTTTTATTAGAAGAAAGTAACAATTTATAGCCGGTCTTGTCAGTTCAATGTGTTGGGAATTTTATTGCAACGTTTCTGTCTATGGTAGGATTGAAATTGACAGTTCAAACGTAAAAGATCTTGTGGTTGAAATAAATCCTTAAGAAAATTTTCAACACCATGTTGACATTTCTGGCAGTACAATCTAATTCCAACTGTGCCATGCTCCCTTCTGTGATCCACAACTGTTTAGTGAATGGACTGCCACTGTAGGATTAACAATCAGATTAGTTGGTAGTTGCTTTCAGTTTTTAGATAGAAATATATATTGCATTTGAAGAATAAGGTGATTGAGTCTTTGATGCCTATCAGTAACCCCATCGATTGAGGGGTGGAATGATCAGTTTACTACTACCAATTTAGAAGTAAACTGCCTATGATTGTGGATTGACAATTTTGAGGGAGTGTTGTTCAAAACTTCAATTAGCTGCCTACATTTGAGGAAATTAATTGTCAGTTAGTTGCTAACTTGCTACTATTTATGGACTGACTTCCCTCAGGATTGCTGGGAGATGGGTCTATAAAACAAAGCATAACACAAAAAGAGAAGTCACTTTTTGGAAAATTAACAAACACACAACTCTCATTTCAGTGTCAGTGGCATTGCTACAGCAGCTGGGCACATTAGAGACAAAATCCTTCAGGCATGAACGTATCATCTTGGGGCCAGAAACCCTAAGGAGTACATATAAGTTAGTACAGACTTTGGAAGCTAGGAGTTCTCAATAAGTTGTATTAGATTGGTAGACTTCCCTTTGAATTTATGTTGTTAGTGGAAAGTTAATAAAAAATATAAAACGTATAATTGTTGGGGGAGTGTTTTGTGTGTTATTTGTGGATTTAGTAGGGGTTAGTGCAAACTGGTTATGTGAACAAGAACAAACTCAACTTCACTTGACCATATATGAGGTACACCAACTTTTCAAAACAACTTAATACAAAATTTGTCTGGTTAAAATTTAAATTATTTGTTTTCAAGTACCAAAAACTGCGTTCTAGTTTGGACAATAGTGCCTGCAAGATTATGACTTAAACTTATGTCTTAAGATGGTGATTTTCCATCTTCAAAGTAAAAAATAATTAAAAAGATATATACAAATAATATTTATATGCTATTTTAAAGCATTTGTTTGAATTGCAAAACAAGTTTTGGCTCTGGAATCGACTCATAGGCTTTCAGAATTACTTCAGTGTGGGGAAAGTTCATTTTTTTCTATTATAAACTACACCCAAAGAGAGAGGATCTTGAAAATCCTTTAATTTGCTTTGAACTAAATCAAGAATTTTGTATAGTATTTTTTTCAGATAACTATGCATCTGGGTGCCTCAATGGTACTGATGCTCAATAATATTAAGTATATTGTTTTGTGCAACTTTGAATTCCTTGATAGATGCTAGAGAAACATGGTACAATATTGATAATGAATGTATTGAACCTGCAATTAAGATATTAATTTGAATGTGGTCCAATTACTGGCAGTTAGATCCATTATTTGTTGAACTTAAATGAATTGATCCATGAACATTTTGATTTCTAAAAATTATATAGTAGATGCTATTTACTAAGCTGTTTTATATCAAATCATACCTATGCTGGCTATTCCACTTTTGTTTGAAATGTGTACCACAATTGGCTGGTTAATGGATAGGAAATGGACCAACCTAATCTTGTGTGTTTTAAGGCCTCTTGGAACTAATATGTTTAAAGACAAGTTATCTAATGCTCAAATGAGTGAAAATTCTTGGATTCAGCATAGCGTTGCCAACTCTATGATGTTTACATAAGTCGGCATTAGTTTTTTTTTATTTTTTTCGTGCGAGACAACACAAAATGAAGTGGGTAGACAAGAACCATTCTTCAAATTACACTAAACCTAAAACTAGCACTATACTAAAACTATAGACAAATTACAAGTATGCACACTATACAAGATTATCAATGGGGACCTTTGTATAAATGGAAATGATTAACTGCCTTTTTTTCCGGCTCTAGATACATGTGTCAGACTGTTAATAGTAAAGCCATGCAATGAGATTTTTAGATATTTAAGGAAAACAACCTATCTAAGCAGGAACAAATCCAACATTCTACTAGCTAAAGCAGAGACTAATGTTCCATTGCAAACAAGATATTAAAGGGATAATGGATTGAAGTTGATGAACAATACACAATTCCAAGAATACTAAGACTTCGTTGCATCCAAAGGTGCGACCTAGATAGATGAATACCATCAATACTCAACTTGATTTACTAAGATCTATTTTTTATTTAATACATAGATACAAACGTAGTAGCACGGACACAAGGATAACACGTGGAATGATATTTTAATATCATAAGCTCAACTTCAGCCATCATTCATTAAGAATTTATGTGCTCAAAGCACTTATTTATAGTTTACAATAAAGCTTTTAGAGATTTAAGAAATAATAATAAATTTCCAAAAAAAAATGCTTTAAAGTGAAGCTATCCACAAGCTGTAGGAAAAGTGGACAGAAAACAACTTTCAAGGAAACTTATCCTTAAACAACCAATAAAATATAAACGGCCCTAAATAGGTACTCATCCAATGTCTGGAAAAAGAATACTGAGAATAGCTTTTGCCAGATATGGTTATTGTTAAAATTAGCAATTTGCATACGAGTTTCTTCTCAGAGTTTGAAGCAATTTCTGCACTGAAGCCTAATGATCCCTTGAAATCTTCTGAAGTACGTGACATATCCTTTGTAATATGGCAAATCCTCCGAATCATATGAAGAAAACTAAAACCTTAACCACCATTGTGAATCCATTGGTAACTCCATCAACTTGTTACACAACGCAACACCCTCAAACAGCTGGACCAAAATAATGATGCACCTCTGAATGGCTTGAGCCTTGAACCTTGCCCTGAAATGTTTGGATCTTGATCACACAACAACATACATGAAACCCTAGGCAGTTGAACTAATGATGAATCGTTGAATTGCATAGGCAAAATCCAAGCGCCAAACCTTTCATTTAAAACTCTTCAAACATTTGAAGCTAGGCTTTTGAAATCTCTTCATTGCCAAACCTTCTGCTAAAGATGGCTGAAAATTGCCTTGTGGCTCACAAAACTTTCACCAAATGAAAGTGGCTTAGATCTGATGTGATTCAGCCAATCAACCAAGGACAAATACAATCTAGGACTATTAGCAACAGATCAAAAAATTGGAAAGAAGAAATTGAAGGGATTCTGCTGTAAACCCTTGAATTTTGCTTGTCTTTGAAACCCTTTCCAAATGGTGTTAAAAACCACTTCATGTACCTACAAAAGTATGAACATAGTCTTGTTTCTGCTGTTAACAGAAGCGAGGAGTTGTTTTGTGGATTTTGAATGAAGAACAGCCTTCTTATATAGGTGTCAAACTTCCCTTGCATGCCCTGACTTTGATTTTTCATTTTTAGATGAATGGGATTGAAGAGGCCCTTCTTTTTTAAAAAAAAATTCTCCTTGCAAAACTAACCCGTGCAGAATTCACATACTTTGTTTGTCACCTTTCAGGCACATCAAATTAAGTGTTTAGACAGTTATAAGCATAAGCATTGACTTAACAAGTTTGTGCCAACTTTTCCTTATGCTGAGCTGTGGCAATGCCACCTCTAAAGTGCGCCTCATGAATTCAGTCAACTTTTTGTGTCTCAGGTGTAACAAACTAGTGGCATTTCTGTTGAAATAGCATGGCTAACTCTAAAGGAACTGTTCTTCATGGTTGGCATGTTTCGCTTATTGTTTTTCCCTGCAAGAAGTGTATTTGGTGGAGTTTTAGGATTGTTTAACCATCAGAAATACGTTTCTGTCGTCTGACATTATTCCCAGTCAGAAATCGCTAGCCTCATTGCCACTTTTCTTATGTTATTCTGGGGAAATATTTGATATGGAAAAAGCCATAAAAAGGTGAACCAAAGTCTAAAAGAACTGCCCTTTTCATGTTCTAGGCACAGATCACTAACACTATGGCCACTTTGTCAAGTTTTAGATGTAACTTTTGCTGAGCTAAACCAAACCAAAAAGTGCGCAATTTACTTCACTTTACCTTTAAGTGCTGAATGCCGATCAGTATTAAGTTTGTCAATTTTCATGACATTTGGCATGGATTTGATGTGGCATAGCCAAGGAACAAGTGTGCCTAAATCTATTTATCATCTCCCCTATGTGCTGGCAGAAAGAAACTACTCAATTTGGCTTGTTAATGTCCTTGAGCAGAGGTTTGGTGTGGCAGCCATCTTACGTGCATGGTTGGGCCCCTTTACCCCAATTGTATGAATTTGGCAGAGAAAACCATTGACAAAGCTAAGAAGGTGTGTGCAGCATTAATCTTTATATATTTGCCACTTTCTGATTTTGGCAGAAAAAACTCATGGTTTGGCCATCCAGAATCTGCACCTTGACTTGTCTGCTGGAATCCACTTAAACCTTGAACCATGTTTGATCATGTTCAAAGAACTTGCCATAACTGTTTCCACTTTGCCTTCATAGCCTTCGCCCTTCATTTCCAGTCACCATTAATCAGAAATCTCGCCAATTTTTGTTTGGAATAGTGCAGCCTCAAACATCCTGCAAGAGTTGTCAGTTGAAGTATATAGATCTTGACAGGGTGACCTTGCAAACTGATCAAGAGAGATCACAACTGATTGGATTGACAAAAGGTTGAAGATAAAATGACAACAAAATAGACAAAAGGTAATATAAAAGTTGAGTTTTGTATGGTTACCAAAAAGTTGTTGGTCATTTGACATCCCTCAAGACTTCTTAAGTTAGAGCGGGTAGTTACATAGGTACTGGTCTTCACCCATATTGTGACATCAAGGTTTTGAGAAGAATTCAACAAATCAAACACATAGACATCTTTGATGATTCCATTTGTAGTAACTTGTATAGGCCCTGATCTCACTTTACTGGCACTGAATAGGCACAGTTTAATTATTATGTGCGATGTCCAATCTCCAGACATTGAACATGAAACAATTAAGATATAATTTTTTCCAAATCATCAAATTTGTTATGTTCATTGCTTGAGCAGGCTACTACAGGCTTTCATGTTCTCCCTTAGTTAAGCTTCTTTGACAGGCATCTGACTAGTCTACACAGATACTATTTGTGGTAACTCAACCTTTTTCCATTTAGAGTTCGATGCTCTTTAAATTCCAAGTGATCTATCTGTACATAATTGACATACAATGTCCAATTGGGCCATATATAATTACCAAACACCATGATTTTTGATTTTGAACTGACAAGGTGTAGGGCTCAAATTTATGCCCATGTATATTAAAATGTACAAGTTCGATGACTGCCTTCTGAGAGTCACATTGGGTCGCCACAGTTCTAGATGATATCCAGCAGGTGGATATGTACTAGTCACTTGCAACCTGTCCTGGTGACCCAGGGAATCACAATAAATTGTAGGAGGATTACACCATAGGTGAGTTTTCTATGGAAATATACTTGTTTATCTTCATACAGATTTACCATTAGAACACAAATAAAGAAATATGGACTGTGGCAGTATTCAGAGCTGTTTGCACTACATAAATGTCATGACATGTGCTATGTAGTTAGTCATCATTTTCTCCAAATATTATGGGTTTCTAAGTTCTTTCTTTCCTCAGATTATCTGTGCATCATTTAATTCTACCACACATAAATTTTCTATTCAAGGATTCTATATTTCTTGTTATTTTGAGAATATTACATGAGTTTGAAATCCAGTAATATAAATATTCGGGAATGTTAAACAAATGAATTAAAAAACAAAACAAAACAAAAAAAAACCAAATTTGCATGATACTGCCATGCAAGTACTTAGTAATCATAGTTATCCTAAAACTTTGATGGTATATTAATTTGCACCTTTCAGTGCAATGCAAATGTACAATTCAACTGTTTGTTGAATTAGTAGGGGAAACCCTCTATAAAATAAAAATTAACCTACTACGAACTATATGTACTTTTACTTTACAATAAGTACGATATTTTTTTGAGGATTTCACATTCAGGTTGAATAAACTTTAAATGTGTATCTTTTTGGGTTTGTGTAGTGTAAAAGGTTGAGATACTCTTTCAACACAAAGCAAAAGATTTTCTTTTTTTTGACTAAAAATAAATCTCAAGACTAGACACTTGATCTATTAAGCTAATTGAATGACCATTATAGAAACATTACATAGATACTTTAATAAGGCATACTAAATTCTATTCAATGATGGATTATGGATTTACCAATAACATTGAATACTTGGTGTATAACAACTTCAACAATATGTAGGCTTGAGAATTACTACTAGGAATTAAGTGCAAAATATCACTTAGTTTCTTATAGAATATTGTGTGAAAATAAATGAAGGAAATGGAATTGCTCCTTTTACCTTGAATAGCTTTGATTGCATGAATGGTTGCTTTATTACAAATTAATCCTATCCACTAATTGTAATTCTAAGACGTGATTCCCAATTCAATCGACAATACAAATTAACACAATTTATTTTTTAGAAGTCACATCTTTCCATGGTAAGAAATCTAAAGATATACTTCTAAAAATAGTCAATATAAAAACAGCTAACTTCTCAAAAAGCTCCTCACACTAAAAATAAAGACTGCTAAAGATAGCTTGGGCTAGAGAAATAGCTCTAGCTAAAAATAGCAAATTCCAATATGTTTTATTTTCTTTAAAAGGATGATCGCTAGAAATAATGTTAAATGAGACTTCCAGTAGACGGCTTTGGATGATTCCAATGAAGCTTTTACCCTATTCTAATCATGGAAAATATTTTGAAATCACTTTGAAATTTTTAGTTATGATGATATGTCAAACATTCGACCTTGAGTTTTCTGCCATGACAACTTCATGCTCAAAAGCTGACCTCTTTACTATTTTGAAGGAATTCATTACTATGGTTGTTGCCAAAAATTGCACCTCAACTTTTTATTACGGTTATTGCCAAAAAGTGCACTATTTTTTTTTTTAACTCAAGTGCATTTTGAACCTTGGCCTCAGTTTTTAAAGGATGATAAACACTTACAAAAGGTGCACTTTATGTAGAATAATGACAGACACTTAGAAAAAATGCATTGCTTTATATATAGTTTGTTTTAATGTAGAGACACATTTTGAACCTTGGGCACACTTCTTTTTAGAAAGATGATAAACACTTATAAAAAGTGTGCTTTATATTTTTCAAATGTTTTGTGGTGAACCATCCAATGTCAAAAAGGTGCACTTTTTTCCTTTCTACCTATGTTGCCCAATGTGTATATTATTCTCCATGGTGCGATTCCCTTTGTGCCACTTGACCTTTTTAGATGTTGACAACAAACCTTTGTTTCATCTCCTTTTGAAAATTAAAAAGATGCCTCATTTTTTTTTGGATGATTTCTTCTCTAGCATCCACATCCCACATCCCAATCACCATTTGTCAAGAATTTAGCACCATGGACAATTTGCAAGCATTTGTTAATTTCAAGGATTGGATTTGACATGACAATGTGCTATCTGATTGGAAATTACTGTCTAACTTTTACTTGACACAAATGATTGATTTTTGGCAACGAACAAGTCTCATGCAGCACAATTAATAACTTTTGGATTGGGAACAACAAACTTCTATGCTGACCCCTTGCATTTATCTTCTATATTGGAAACGCTCCCAATCTTGAGAATTCAGATGATGTTTCGTAGTGCCTCTATGCATCTCCCAAAAACTTCTGTGAAAATTGGGAAACTCCCTTTAGAAATTGCTTAAGTAATACATAAATTATATTGATTTCTGCTCAAGTGATAATAGCTGTTGAAGGTGTTAAGTTTTATGATCAGATTAGATAGACAGTAAATCAAATACAACTACACAAAGTTTATCCTGGGAAAACTTTCCTCTCAAAGGTGAAAAAACCCAGCAACGATATTTCTTATATCATTTATCAATTACAATATGTCTTTACAATGAACTTGTATCACACCTAGCATCTAACAATTTATTGAACGCTTCTTGTTCAATGTATACAATCAGCTGTAAGCATACAATTGCTATAGATGTTTATTAGACTGCTGGAGATGAATGTCAAACTGCTGTAGATAAATATTACGAACTGCTGTCAATAAATACCGCAAACTGCTGTAATGAATAATATGATCTGCTTGATGATTACCACGAATTGCCAAAGGAGATGTAATGGATTGATCTATATATCCATCCTCAACATGACTTTTACCAAAAAGTCGGCCTTAACCAACACGTCTTTATTCATTAGACATCGGTTATTATGACTCTTCACAATCATGTCTTATGCCAAGGGTGATCGGAGTATTTATTAATAAGACCTTTTAATATAACTAGTGGAAATCATAATATATCGGGCATCTAAAATGTGTAAGGCCGATTCGGCCCTTCACGCATTTGAGAATACAATCGGTCCTGAGAAGTCCGACTGACGCTAAACATCAACAGAAGGGAGTTATCAAGAATTAAAGAATTGATGGGAATGTACTTTTCTAATATTTTCATGAAAACATAAGATCTTTCAAGTAACCAAAAATTTTCTTAGCAAGCCTAAACTTGTACATAAGAAGAGAACACACTATGGTTCGAGATGTTTAGGTGTAGAAAATCTTTATGAACTGATTGAAATGGAAAAGAGGGATGCTCCATGGCAGTATCTTTTTTATTACACTAGGCTATATATATAACTCAATGTGTAATTTGGCATATATATATAGTTTTTTTAAAACATGCATGATAATATTTTTCCATCTCCCCCATGTACCCTTTTTAAGAAAAAGAAGTTTCTTGGTCCTAGTCCTCAGCTCCTGTACCTGCAACATCTCTCTTCTTGTGACTAACTAATACGAGAGACTAGCCCAAAGTTGATCCCTTAGTGTTTTCTCTAAATCATTTTATTCCCAATAAACTCGTGCAACACTTAAAACAAGGGTAGTGTTACATAATAATAAAAAAATAATTTCACTTCAGCAGGAAGTTGCCTTTTCAAACAGATTTGAGGTGAAATTTGGAAGGAAAGGGGTCCCATGAGATTCACAATAGACAAAAGTTACATTTCAGAAGAGGCGCTAGAATATTTTAGTGTGATTTAAGGTTGACTATTGATTGTCTATGGAGATGGAAACGACTTTATTCTTCACTGATAAGTGATAAATGATAAACAATCACTGGAATTATCTTGCAACGTTTGGAAGTTGTTAAATTACCAATTAGATATTTCTATGTAGTATGTAATGAGCAATAATGTGAGAAAGGAATTGTCAACAAGCTACACCATTTTGATGTATATATCAACTTAATACTGTTTGGTTGGTTTCTTCAGTTGATTGTATCAATTTGTATTTTCTTGTCTCTATAAATCCATAACTGTGATTTATAAAGCTAGTGTTATTGTCTGTGCTAGATATTGTGTTTGGACCATAAAGCAGGCCAACCAACGTATATCCATAAAATTATAATAATTAAAACTCATATAAAGGAACATTTGGGGGTTAAAAGATCATTTTAGTAATTTGTGGTGCACACAAGTTTTTTTTGGGCATCCAAGCATATACTCAACATTATTTACTCTAGTGGTCATCTATTTATATGGAAAAATGACAGCATTATGGTTCACAGTTGGGAACATGGCCGGGCAGAGGAGGCGGCAACAGGCAGTTTCTATTCGCAAGGAAAGAAGAGATGCACTGGTTCGGGCAAAACGACTTTGCAGGGTTGATTATAATGATGAAGATGGGAACATAGTTGATACTGATGTTACTATGGATGATGACATAGCATCAGAGGACCAAATTGTTTGTATTGTGGAGGAATTGAAATCAGCAGCTTCATTCACGTATGGCTTGCTCTTGCATCTCTATCATTGTGATTTTTCTTAGGTCTCAAGAATAAAGTATCCAGCATCTGTCATGATTCCATTATTTGTCATTCATTACATTTTTTTTCCACTCTTGAAATGAATTCTTTAGAAACCTTTGACCTGTGATGAGCAGTTTTGAATGAATTATGGACGCCTTGGCTTCTTTGCAACCTAAAGTAGCTCTTTCATATTTTGCTTATGTTTCTTTTCTAGAAGAAGTTAGGAAGTAAGAGTTCCAGTTCACAAGCTTTTGGTTGAGTTCAGGCCATCATTTGGGATTGACGGCATTCTTTTGCTTTATATCTTATTATTATAGATTGGCTTGTATAATATATGTTTTACCTTATGGAAAATAGTAGCTTGTTTACTATTGGAATAAAAACGTGAAGAACCATGTTGGAAACTGCTTGGGTATGTTTTGAATTCATGTTCTGCAGTCAGTGTATGTTTGTGTGCTATTATGATGCTCACTTATGACAACATATTTGTAAGCTGGGAAGAGTTGAAAAAGCCTAGGGGTTACAAAAACAAGCCAACTGTATTGGAAGGTAGAGAGAGAGCACACAACTATCATAATATCCGAAGCCCCAAACCAAACCCAGACCATTTCAACTAGAGGGGCCTCAGGCTATATCCTTCTTGATAGATGCTTGAAAAACACTCCAAGGAGTGTCTATGAACAGCTTAAGAAATGCCACTCTTCACTATGGTAAGGTGGTAAGCTATGTTACCCCAAGTTTTCTAGGGACAGGGTTTCCCTGATTATTCGGGTCTTTTCTGGTGATGGCAGGGGACAGCAAAGGGGACGGCTATATAAAAAATAGGGAAAAATTAAAATATATAGGAACATTTGAAATATTCATATGATAACAATAACATTGATAAGGCTTATTAATATATACATTATAGAACCTTAATACATAACATTTGTGTTAAATTGAGAGTTCACATGAGAGTCAAAGTCAAACAAATCAGCAAATGTGACAATGTTAAAACTTAATTCAAATTGCTTTCATAATGTGTTGTCAATATGCATATGATATTAAAAAATAGTTTACAAGTTACAACAAAATGCTAAAGGCTACAAGTTTCTCTTTCAATTACAATATGAAAATACAAAAAAAGAAAATTTGCATCTCTCAATACTACATCAAAATCAGAATCCTTCTTTGAGTCACTGCCATTGCGAGGGTTCGCCTCATCCAACAGAATCCTACCCAATCCCTTTGTTGCCTCCTCATCAACTTGGGTGACATCTTTAGGATCAACATACCACCATAAGGCTGAAGTTTGTTGATACTCTGTCATGCCCCCGAATTAATAATCTTAGTCAGCAAACCAGTCCAGTCAATGAAATTGTCTTACAAAGTAAGACATCGCAATTTCATGGAATCAAACCTTATGGTTCAATCGCTCATATCAGGCTTGCAATCACCTAACTCATATCGGGTTTGCTTAATATTAAAGGGTGCGATGTGTAGAACACAGAAGTACTGCTGAGAGGGGGGGGGGGGTGTGAATCAGTAATACACAAAACTTTAATCTTTCTTAACAACTTCAAGCTTTTACCAAGCTTTAATCTGAAAACTGAAACGCATAAAAGATGCAACAACTGAAACTGAGAAAGATGCAACAGCAAGAACACAAAGCACAAGATTTGATGTGGAAACCCAATGTGTGAAAACCACGGTGAGACATGGCGCTAGGATCTACTGTCCTGATCCGGCCTCCCAATCTATGCTCCAATTACAATGTTTTAAGGGCACCAACCCTAAGGAGTCACCAAACCCCTGTCTATAAGTGCACCAACACTTTCAACCCAAAACCTTTGAGCACAAACTGAAGTTTTTGTGGCATCAACCGCACGATACATTGCAGAAGTTCAACTTCAGAACAATTGCAGAATTACAAATAACAATCCTTGAGACTTTCAACAATATGTTATATGAAAGATTTATTAGTTTCCTAGCTTTTGAATTTCTGTATATTTAGAAAGCATCCAACATAATTGGCATTTTGTAGTCAGCATATCTATACAGATCTGTTTGTCATTCAAACAGCACATAACTTCTTCTTCCTGTGATTCAACTCAGAGTAGATGTTAAACAAATTGTATTTCATGTGTGAACAGAAAACATTATCTGCACTTCCATAGAAGAAATATAAACTTCTGAATTCAACTCTGTATATTATCCCCTAGACAAAAACTGATCAAAGATATAGAAATATGAATATCTGAACAACACCTTTATTACGTGAGAAAAGATACCTTAGTCACAATTTTTATGATCTTCAATGTGCAAACTAACTATCCCTGACTCGATCAACACCTTTGAATGATACTCACTGTGTATGTACAGAAAACACAGTGCCAATTTAATAGTTCACCAATCTGATGACAATCTGATTACTACATGTCTTCTTTGATCTTTCAGCATAGTATGAATCGGATCACAACATATGTTCTTCGAACTCATATAACACAGTAACTTTCTCTTTGAATGAGCACTATTTGAAGAGTGTAGAGACATAATTTTCAATTTAAGTCATTTCATACTGTCATTTTTCTTTTTTCACAACTCTCATCGATCTTCTAAAATTTAAAATAGAACTTTGTGATAGTTCATGTAGTTGCAACCGAAGTCCAACTACTTTCAACCGATCAACTAACTTATAAAAACAAATGTATTACAAATTATAATTAAGGAACCAACCGATTGCGACTACCTTTGGTTAGACTTGATTTAGAAAAGTAGTTCAACATAGAATACTCTTTAATAAAATAAGAATGAGTTTATTCTTAACTGACTTCAACCACATCATAACCGACTTGTGTATTTTAATTACAAATGTCTAACCACATGTATGTTTTCCAAAGTCGTGCGCTGAAGATCAACTCAACCAGAATCCGATTTGAAACTCATGACACCAAAACAGAATATGGCAGAGTTGGAACTGAAATAGTAGAGTCCAATCTGAAACACGTGGATTCTGAAATGACTATCAAATACAGGTCTTTTCAATATTGTACCAAAGTAACATAAATCTGTATTAATTGCTGCAATTCAATACTCTTTGTTTTTTGGCAATAAATCAATACAATCAATGCAAGTGATAGACACTAATCGGACTGTAAATCTGAGCCTGTTGACAGGATAGATACTACCATACAAGGCAGAAGTTGAGGATGACATCAATGGCAAGACAACCAACACAACGATCTTGTTCACAAACTATTAATTAATTCACAAGGATTAAGTGAATCGGTTCAATAATGATTAAACGTGGATTATGAAAGGGCACCAGTTAATTATAAAAAGTTGTCTCTTCTCAAATAACATGATTGTAGGGAAATGACATGATCCTCCAGCATGGAAGAAGATGTATAAGAAACCATTCTAATGTCCAAGAGAAGACATCGAAGGATTCCGACCTGACATTTCATATAAGATATCAATACTTAGCAGTTCTGTCTGTAATGTTCCCTTTTGAGATTTACCATAATTTAGACCTGAGGTGACAATTCCAACTTAAGGTGAGAATTGTAATACATTTATAAATATAATTTTATCTGTTGAAGATTGGCAGCATCAGTTATCACTTCTAGCTTGAGGAAGACAAATGTGTAAGTGGCCTAATTGGCCTAATTGGCTAAGATGGAGTGTTGATCAGATTCCTACAGGCCGACATAGATAACATAAAGGATGTGATAATTATTGTGATATAATAATTTTATTGATAGGCATTGGTAATATAATTATTATATTTTATTGGGATAATATTTGTGATAATATAATTATTATGATATAATAATTATATTAATATTATTATTATTATATCAATAATATAATATAAGATAATATAATTATCTTATATTATTATTGATATTATATTATATTATGATAATATAATTATATTATATCATTATAATATAATTATATTATATAATAACATAATATAATTATTGGGCCAAGAGTGGTGACCCTTAGTGAAGGGACACCACCGATATATATAATTGAAGTGATGAACACATACAATCGATTAATGGACAATATGTAGATGGGCACCCATATGCAGCAATAAAAGAAAAAATCAATACCTATGGTAAAATCAACATGGTATCAGAGCAGGTGCGAAAACTGGGAAAGGCTGAGAAAGAGTATTCAACTTTATTGTAAGGACAAGCAGTAGAGGCGTTCTAGGGAGTGGAGGCCCTAGATTTTTATACGGACATGTGTTCAACAGGCAAAGACAAGATGAAAAAACTGAAACAGGGAAACAACACATTCCACTATATTGACACTTCAATAATGTGAAGTCATGTCTGGAGGAGTATTGCAGTTAAAGTAATATTATTGTGGCATCTTATAATCGTGGAGTTCAAGGTTCATTTTAATATTTATGTGAAGGGCTGTGTCCGACAGTAAATCTTGGCAGGAGCTTGAATTAATATTTGTTTGGGAGCAGATATATTATTTGCAAGTTTGAGCTAAATTTTAATTCTGTGAATTGCCAAAGTCAGGAATATTATCGAGCAGCCAGAGACCTCTCTCCGGAAATTCTTTATTCACTATCACGACAAATGCAGAGCCAGTGGTATTTACAGATATTGAAATACTTTTGCCGTAAATGTTCCTTGGGATCTATATGCGAATGAGAAGAGTCTTATGGCTGCCTTTCCTGCCTGGGCATATGTTTGCCACATACGGGTAAACGATTAAACGCAGAAAGTAAATGCACAAAACATAATTGAAATATATTAAAAAACCAGTTTCTGTATTAATTCAACAGCCCATGTACATCAAGTGCTTATTACATTACATCAGATACGACTATCATGATGCCACTACGAAGGAACGGTATGCAATATGTAATACCCGAAGGGGTACGACCAACCGTCGCGTCCAATTGCCCTTCGGGACGACTAACTAACCGACTGCCGTAACTCATTATTACTAACGACAACATAAACATAATATGACAACATAACATAATGATTATTCTCGGCAACATCATCCCCCCAAAGAAAGAAGTCTTCTTCGGACGACTTATACAAAATAGAGATGACATTAAACAAAAGCAAGGTAGAGAATTGCAGGAACTGCGAACGCTAGTCGAGCATGGAACTCATACACCTGCTGCATCCTCGCTTGAAAACCCTTTTCTGCTACCATCCGATGCTCAAGTGCGGATTTCACCATTAGTGCTTCCTTTGACATCACAGTCCTCCTGTGCCTAAACCAAACTTGTTTGCAAAACACACTTTTCAGTCTCAGCCTCCACCAATTGCTACTCAAATGATACTGTCTCCCTAGCCAATTTGTCCTCGATAGCCACCCGTGCTGCCCTCTTGGCATCCAACTCCTGGGTACGTTGAGCTAAGTCTCACTCTACTCCTACCTCCAACCTGGTGGTCAGCTCCTCCCAAGCCCTCTATGCATCCACTAAGGCAACCTCTCGTCCAGCCGAGACATACTCCGAGTTCCTCAAAGCGTACCATTCATGCTGGAAAGGGGCCACAACCTTCGAGCACAAAGGCTAGGAGATGCCTCAAATCCTCCATCACACTCCCTAAAGGTTGATAACTGAACTAAATAACTCTCTGGTGCCGTATGACTTCGCGTGCCTACAATGCCTTCCCTCAGACTCTGTTTGTTCGCAACCTCCAAATCCGTCTCCCTCTACGGCTTATGGCTTCCCGCCAACGCTGAGCTTCGGGCTTCTTTCTCACAGTACGGGACAACCCAACACTTACCTTGCCTTCTCGAATGCCCTTCGCCCAACTCAAAAAGTGTATTGTAGCTCAAAAATAAATTGGGGGTCTAGAGCAGCGCCCTTGCGGGGTCGAGGGGCAGCGCCCCCGCCGCCAACACCAATTTACAACCCTCAGAACCATACGAAATTCCATGGCGCACATCATTTCTGTGATATTTTAAGATGCCAAAACCCTTCTTCTCCACTTTAATATTTTCAGCGTCTTGGCTCCAGACGTCATCGAATGATTTTTCAATTTGGTCGTTTTTTTTTTCACTGTAATGTCCCTGATGGCACCCCGACCATACAACTTCCCCGTACGGCCAACAACAACATTGACACCTCCAATTGTACGACCACCTTCTCGTGCGGTCAACACCCCTCTACCATACACACCATACGAGCCGAATACACGACCAACCGTCTACCATACACACCATACGAGCCTCATACACGACCAACCGTCCACCATACACACTGTACGACCTCATACACGACCAGCCGTCCACCATACACACCGTATGGGCCTCCTTCTGCATGCCCAACGCAAGTGACAATCAACCGTACGGTGGTATTCCATCGCCCCCTCCGTCGTCGGTGGTCCATTGTATGGTAGTTCCACCGCACGGTGGTCCCACCACCACTGTCAATGATGATTTTCTTTTTATTTTTTTTTTATTTTTTATTTTTAATTTTCCAGATTCGGCTTGGGTTTCGTGCCTCTGGGATCTCCCTTTATTGGTTTGCCTCGCCCGAGAGTCTCTCGCTTTAGTCCCATGCCTCTCGAGTTGCCTGCCTGGCCTCTCAGGTCCCCTTCCATCCTATCGGGTTCCCCTTCGAACTCTCGAGTGTCCTTCCAACCTCTCGGGTCCCCTGCGCGTTTCTCGTGGTAGGGTTTCAATTTGGACCCGTTGGTGGCAAGTCTATTTTCAATGGCCATCCGAAGACCTGGAACCACAAATTCTGCAGGGACCACGGTCTCCTTCCCGTACATAAGAAGAAGAAGAAGAATAATAAAGATTTTGAAGGTTGCGGCTTTCCACACAGGGTTCCAATCGTTGCCGACACGAATGATCTTTGGATTATCTACGTCATCGAGGGTTGGGGCGTCTCCCTTCCAATATTCTCTGTATTCCGGCAGGTACACCTCCTCTGTTGCTTGCTCTGGTTCCTCTACTTCGAGCCTGTAGCTCTGGAACATTTCGTAATCCTCCATCTGCCAGTGGAAGAGCCCGTTCAATGACCCCGTCTCATCCTCGGAGCACTCTCCTAGTTTGAGAATCCCTTTGTCGTTGGAGCCTTCTCCTTCACTCTCTGATTCTGAAGATGATGCCAGTTCCTCACTAACCAACTGCGTCCCAAGGTCTATGATAAACTTCCTTCCTCCATTCTCCATAGACAGGGTGTTCTTCTTCCAGTTGTGGGTGGCCTTGGCTGCCACCAGCCACCCTCTCCCTAAGATCGCATCATACCCTTTTTTCTTTAGTGGGATTACCACGAAGTCTAGTATGAAGGGTTGCGTTCCGATGGTAACTTGCTGGCCCATCAGTGTCCCGATGGGTTTGATTCCATGCTGATCTGCTCCCAGCAGATTGAATGTAGATGGCCACAACATCGGCTTCCCCAGCTTCCGCCAGGTTTCTTCTGGAAGAACATTCACTCCTGATCCACCATCGACGATGGTATCGGTTAGAATGGTGCCAAGGATACCCATCTCCACAATGCCTGGGTTCCTTCTAGTGTTAACTGCCAGCAGCATGGGGTCTATTGCAGACCCCTAAGATCATCTGTGCGGTGGTTGGTATTGGTGTGTGGTTGGGAGAGATTATTCAGCAACGCCGTTCATACTTGAGGCATCGTCTGGAGGAGGTCGTGTACCTTCACAGGCACCTTCAATTTTAAAATTTGATTTAGTATAGCCTCCTCCGCCTCTGGTCGGCTTGAAGTACTCGCCGTACCCTTCGCTTTCACCCTTTCTCGTATCTCTTTCTCAATTTCTTCCCGTGCTTCCCGTACCTTTCGCTTCTCCGTCTCTGGGTCTGGGCACATTGCTTGTCTGGCTTGGGTGCGGGTTACGGCCAACACTTCCTCTTCTTTGGTTTCCTCGATATTGAGCAAGTTGACGCTAGACTTCGGGCAGGTGGCATCTTCGTGGTCTCCCGATCCGCACCATTTGCACAAATATTGTGTGGCCACTCCCTTCGGGCAGTCTCGGGTGAAGTGCCCCCACTGGTTGCACGCTCTGCATTGTACCATCGGTCGGCCTTTGGAGTCATATTGGATCCGGCTCCTTGTATTGTTATTGTTGTTTCATCCTCCCCACCGGTTATCTTGGTAGCCTCCCGATGTTGCATTGTTGTTCGCCTGGGAGCTACCAGTACTGCCCGATGTAGTTGGTTGTTCCTGCATAAGCAATACTTGTTGGTTTCGTGTTTTCATGTTGTAGGGGATGCCATCAACTGGCATATATCACAATAGGCCTTCTTTTGGCAGGAGCCTTTCGTGTGGCCGTCCGTCTTACATTCCGTGCACCAAAGCTCCCCTTCGTCAGTCTTGCTCGGACCTCCCTTCATAACCTTCAGCTCTTTCATCATCCTCAACATGTCCTTCTACAGGGCTTGCACCTTTTTGCCGGACTCGCCATCGCTGCTGCTTCCCTCGGAAGAGTCATCATCCTCGGACGAGCTATCCTTCTTTTTCTTCTTGGATGTCTTGGTCTTGCTCTCGAGATCAATCGCTCTATTATATGCATCTTCGTACGAGGTTGGTGGAACAATTTTCATCTTCTTCCGGATGGAGTGTTTCAGTCCCTCCACGAACCATCTCTTTTTCAACCCATCCGTTGGTTGACTCTCCATTTTCCCCAACAGTTCCTTGAGCCGCTGACTATAGGCTCGGATAGTCTCATTCTTGTTCTGCTTTGTGCCATAGATTTCGACTACTATTTCATTGTCGTCTCTGAGGAGACGAAACTCTATCCCGAACTCCTTCTTCAGGTTGGGCCATGTGCCGACTTTGGCCTTATCCGTATCGGAGTACCAGTCGATGGCCACTCCCCTTAAGGTTGTTGGAAATTGTGTTACCCACTCGTCTTGGTCGGTAACATCGTTCGCTGACCATATGGTTTCGCAAGTGCAACAATGGCGGACGGGATCTTCCTTCCCGTCACCATTGAACTTCGACAACTTCTGCTTACTTGCCATCCCACCGCTGGGTCTTGCTCCTCTGGTGCCTTGTGTGCTTGTACGTGGTGATCCTCCGCCTCCACCTCCTGCACCTGACCCTCCACTCGTGGGTCCTTCGGAGAAGGTTGTTGACCCCGAACCGAACAAATTGCCTTCCGTATGGTACCTTTGTGCTCCCTCGGCACCGTTAGCCATACCGTCACCTTCAGTCGTCTCCCTCCAGTTGTCTTCCGAAATGGACAAGTTCTTTAGTAGGTCTCTGGTAGCATCGATCAGGTTTAGACTTTGCTTTGTTTGTTCCACCAACTCTTCACAACTTCTTACCATACGGTGGTATTCTGGCGAACTGTAGTGTTCTCCTTCGGCACCCTCCGTGACTCCTAGGTTCCCTTTGGGCAACCCTACGACAGCGTAGAGAGTGTAATTCTCTCTATCTATCTCTGCCTCCGCAACCTCCATGACACCTCCTGGGTTCCCTTTGAGCAACCCCTCGGCCGGTCGTCCCTCGGCAAGCTGCCTTAGCCTACGCCTTCGTTCTATTTGCTGTCTAAGATTCAACGCTCTTTGTGCCACTTCCCATTCGTCACTTTGTATCTTTTTATTTTTGTCCTTGTTTAGTATATTTGGCATAAATCACTTCCGTACATAGCAAGCACACACCATGTACACAAATTTTTTTTTTTTTTAATAATTATTTTCCCTTTCGGCCACAATTTATCTCAACATTGTGTCGGGATTATTACAGGGTTCAATTTCCCTTCGCCTCTTGCCATCATGCTCTGCGTCCCACGACGATTGTTCCGTTTGCGCGGCGTCGGCCTTTGGGTTAATCTCACCGACGAGTAGGCCCATCGTGTCCGTACGCCATCCGCTCCTTCCTTTCCCAAGTATGTCTAGGAATTGGCGCTAAATGTTTGCCACATACGGGTAAACGATTAAACGCAAAAAGTAAATGCACATAACATAATTGAAATATATTAAAGAACCAGTTTCTGTATTAATTCAACAGTCCATGTACATCAAGTGCTTATTACATTACATTAGACACGACTATCATGATGCCACTACGAAGGAACAGTATGCAATATATAATACCTGAAGGGGTGCGACCAATTGTTGCGTCCAACTGCCCTTCGGGACGACTAACTAACTGACTGTCGTAACTCATTATTATCGACGACAACATAAACATAATATGACAACATAACATAATGATTATTCCCGGCAACAACGTACAAATTGAAGAGGCACCTCATTTCCGACATACATGTGGGTGTTGGTGCTATCAAAGAATAGACAGGGGTGAAGGGAGCGATATCTCTTTACTTTTGTCTAACGACAGAGCAAAGAGGGAGACAATAGATAGACGACAGAGGATACAGGAGAGTATGCGGCGTCATCAAGAATGGTAACGGTGGTTCCAGAGTTGATGATCATACCTCCTCTGCTGTCCGCCTTCAGATTGAAAGTGCCCAGAGGAATGTCTAGGGCGGACCCATCCATTATTGTAAAGGCTTGTCTTTAGTAATCGTTTCAGAATTCACAAGTTTCAGTTCGGATTCTGGTGCATTTATTTGGTTGAGTTGATTCTTGATTCTGAGCGCACATCTTTGGAAAACATACAATTGTTTAGACATTTGTATTTAAAACATACAAGTCGGTTATGAAGTGTTTGAAGTCGAGAAGTTAGTTGATTGGTTGAATGTAGTTGAACTTCGGTTGCAACTGTATGAATTATCACAAAGTTCTATTTAAAAATTTAGAAGATCGATGAGAGTGGTATCCCTTCAAATATTGCTTATTCAACAAGAAAGCTATTGTGTTGTAAATTCGAAGAAAACATGCTGTAATCAGATAAGTGGACTGTCAAACTGGCACTGTGTTTTCTGTACATACACGGCAAGTATCATTCAAAGGCAGTGACCAAGTCTTGGATAGCGAGATTGCACATTGAAGATCATTTTAAAACGGTGACCAAGAGTTGGCTTACTCCATGGCCAAGCTTGGCCACGCGCTCACTTAGGGACTAATGGTGATGATAACGGAGGTTGACACCGACAACGACAAAAGAAATTAGCTTTGCTAAGTTTGCAGCCGACGTTACATCTGCGTCTACGGATTACTTCAAAGGGTCAAAGATTTGAACTATGGATTTCAGTTTGTTAACAGAGACGGAGATTTGATTCTGACTGTGTTTGATTTATTACAATGGTGATTTGTATCTATGCATAATCTGGGTGGTCAATATTATTCCTGGAGGAATTGAAGTAAACAGAGAGCTTGGATATTGTAAGGTGTCAAACCAGGGGATGGATTGTGGATGACTCTAACTTTGATAGTGATGCGCTTGTCGGCCATAGCTGAAAGCTCGCCCTGATCGCTCCTATCGTGTCCCCGTCATAGTGAAAGTGGACTAATGTTTTGAGATCCATCAAACAAGAGATAAGTATTCCATGTTTGATTAATGTTCATGAATTTTCTGTGTGGCTATTAATTCATGCAATTATATTGGAATAGTGATTCACGCACACTTTTAACATTGGTATTTCTCTTCGAGATAGTTTAGATCTATAAACTATTAGTAATCTCTTTGTGATGCTTTCAGGACGGACCAAGAAGCATAAGAGATTGCAACTTGATGCTTGCTGCCATGTGATTGAGTTGGTGGCTGGAGACGTTTCTTCGAAGTGGAAGAATCAACGTTCAGAGGGAGCCTAACATTTCAGCTTCAGAGGGAGCCACTAGAGGATCTGTTCCAGTTGATTTCCAAGGATCTTGGTCATATTGGTTCAGAGGGAGTAGACCATGTCGAGTTGGTTTCTCTAGTGATCGGGAAATTGTTGCAGTAAGAGGGCTATGATTCATGGGGTAGAGTTCCATGTGTGTAGGCTGAAAGGTCTTTATGCTGACACCTAGGTCAGGATATTTCTGAATAGATGGATACTTGGTGAGCTTGGAATACACCAAGAGTGATGGAGACTCCAACCTCGTATTTCATAATAGGTCAAAGCATGTGGAGATCAAGTATCACTATTTTGGAGACATGGTGGAAAGGAATGCTATTCAGTTGAGATATATTAGTATTGATGAGCGGGTTGGAGACATTCTCACCAAGCCTTTCTCTAGGATAAAAGTTAAAACCAAGAGATTGAAAGGAAGCTCTTCTACACTTATTCAATGGAGTGTGCAATTACAAGTAGTAAAACAGGCACACAAGGCAGCAAGCCATCCTTATTTATGCTTATTAGTCAATGGAGTGTGCAATTACATTAAAATGCAAATATGAAACCACTGGCTGAATTGCCATCCAAGATATTACAAGGTATCAAATGCATTACAAACTAACGTAATTCATTGACCTGGTCAGACTTGAGCACTGAAATGATAATTCGATGTTGTTGTTAATTAAGGAGAGGAATACTCCTTATATAGAAAATCAGAAGAGGATCTTTCCATAACGGAAACGATCGAGAATATAAACATGAAAGGAGACATTCTAAAAAGAAACTAAACACGAAAAGGAAAAGATCCTAAACTAACTAATTGAATTGAATATTATAGAAACATTACATGATTACTTTAATACCCTCCCTTATTTGTCATTCTACTAACTACCCTATAGAAGATGTGACATAATCTGGAGGTCATTTGGCTACAAATACATAGAAGGCTGTCCCCTTCTCCTCAGGACGCTCCACGACATGGGCCTGCTGTTGAGACCTTCCTTGGTTCTACAGAACTTATGGATATTGGTGCAGGAGCACCCACAAGTCCTATCATGCCTCCAAGAGTCAAAATTTGAGTTTTTGTGTTGTTTTATGTAAATAAGGTCATTTTGGACCATTAGAGATCATATGGGATCATTCTGTGAAATTTTAGGCCAATAGGGTAAAAGATGTAAAAATTGCTCATTTGTTGTCAATGTTATATGACAACTTTTCATTTTGTAATAACAATTTTTCAAAAAGTTGTTAAATCTTAGTTGTAGGTTGGTTGGGGGTGAGAAACTAATTGGTATGGCATAAATATGTCTTATAAACACGATCCTAGGGGTTGATGAACTTGGGAATGAAGATTGGAGTCAATTTGGAGCAATTTTCCTTGTGTTTTCCTGCAATATTGCTGCTATTTCATTTGGTACAGATTGTACAGTGAACTTAATGACCCAAGACCTATTGGACTTGATAGCCATTCTACAAAATTGAATGGTACAGATTTGTATGGACTGATATTGGTCTGAATCCAAGTGGAGAATTTAGGGTTGTGAATCTACTTTCATTTGCTTCTGGTCTCATCAAATTTCATTGAGTATTTTGAAAGTTAGAGCATTTTCTTTGCAAGTTGGTCAAAACCCTATCTAGGGCAACCATCAAACAAACAAAATGTAATATCTCCATCTTCCTATGTTGAAAAATGCTACAAATTTGTGGAGAAGTCTGAAATATCATGCTCTACAAGATTCCAAAGCCTCTGGTCCTGATGTCAAGGTTTGCACGTGTTTCTTTTCACCAGTAAGTCTGATTTTCTGAGTATATCAAACTGTGAAGGGAGAGATGAGTGGATAAGAGAGGAACAAAGTGTAGTTAAGCCCTTTGACCATTGGATAAGTGCAAGGAAGGATGTGTAGAGGTCCTAATGACCTGTATGAATGCTTGTTGAATCATTTTGGAGAAGTTGGAGTCCATTATGTATTGACTGTTCTTAAGGACTGAATGCCACAGTGAGCACATAGATAATGTTCAGAACAATAGGAGTGCATTGTTGTGTTAAGAACAATAGGGCTTCGGGGGACTGGTAATTTGTTGTTGGCCTAGTTCATGAGAGATGTCATTTTGGTTTAAACACGAGAATCTGAAATTGAAGAACCTAAGACTTAAATTTGTAAGTAGACCCCACAAGGAAGAGTGATGGTCATGTCACACATTGAGGTCCGATCATGAGGTTTGGGAGTTTCCATTTGGTTATGTTGAAGGGTGTTAGGAATGGTCATGTGATAGAAGTCTAGGAGAGTGTCATGAGTCACACCAATGGTGGAGTTGGGAATACTTTGTCAAACATGAGATTGATGATCTAGTTTTGTCCTTCCTTTGCATCAAATTGGTATTAGAGCAAAGGTTGGTGAAGAAGAGAGAAAATTGAAGTGAAGGGAAGCAAGGATGCCTTCAAAAGGGAATCTAGTTGCTAGAGAGGTGAGTGAGTTGAAGGAGAAGCATGCAAGAGAGATGAGGGAGATGAGGGAGTTGAAAGAAATTCTTCAAGCCAGGCTTGATGCAATTGAGACAAATCAGAGAAGAGGAGTGGTCACAGGAGATGTGAGTGACCAAGAAGAAGAAGAAGAAGTGGGTGAAGAAAGCACACCACAAGGAGAACAAGAAGAAGAAAGAATTGTTGAAGAGTTGATGATGGAAAGATTTCTTAAGGCTGTGAAGAATGATGGTCCAAAGGTCAAGATGGACCTACCAGTGTATTTAGGGAGTTTGAATGGAGAAGAACTCCTAGATTGGGTAGGAGAAATGGATGAATACTTTGATTTTGAGGAGATACTTGAGGGGCAACAAGTGAAGTTGGCAAGAACGAAGTTGAAGGGACATGCATCTTTATGGTGGGATTATGTACAGGAAAAGAGGAAGAGGAAAGGCAAGGAAAAGTTTACATCATGGGACAGGATGGTGGCAAAGTTGAAGGGTAAGTTCCTACCTAGTGATTATGTCATTCAGTTATATAGAAGGCTGCAAAATTTGAAACAAAAAGAGATGGATGTGAAAACCTACACCGAAGAATTCTACAAATTAACTATCAGATTAGGCCATATGGAAGAGGATGTGGACAAAGTGGCAAGGATTCTAAATGGGTTAAGATTCAACCTTCAAGATGAACTCAGTCTCACTAGTCCCAAAACGGTAGAAGAATGTTATCAATTAGCCTTGAAGGCTGAAGCAAAGTTGTGAAGGAAGCAAGAGAAGCATAGTAGAGGTAGGGGAAGGACAACTCTTGCTGGTAGAGGACAGTCCCAAAAGTTTGAAGGAGAGACAAGTAATGCACAGGAACAAACCTCAGATTCAAGGGGCAGTTTTAGAGGAAGAAGATCAGATTTGGGAATAGAGGAGGATCAAGTGGGTTCATTGGGAAGTGTTATAAGTGTAATAAATTTGCAAGCCATCAAGCATGGCAATGCCTTGAAAATTAGTCCACTACTTCATTTGGAGGTGAAAGAAGAAATCAGATTGTACAAGGTGAGGATAATGAGAGCGTTAACTCTCCATCACACAATGCTGATCCAGAAAGTGGAGAATCCTTGTTGATGAGAAGAACCTTGATCAAAGTGACTATGGAGGAGGAACTACCACAGAGAAAGTCACTCTTCAGGATTACATGCAAATGCCAAGGTAAATGTTGCAAGGTTATCATTGATTCTGGTAGTACTGACAATGTGGTTTTTGTTGAAATGGTATAGAAGTTAAATTTGAAGAGATTGCCTCATCCCACCCCATACAATGTCTCTTGGTTAAATAAGGGTCAACAAGTTTTCGTGAATGCACAAAGTTGGGTAGATTTCCATATAGGGGGATATAAGGATAGAATCTTGTGTGACATCATCCCTATGGATGTTTGCTATGTACTCTTTGGTAGACCATAGCAATTTGATAGATATGCCAAGTATGATGGAAGGAGGAATGTTTATGAGATAGAGAAAGATGGGGTCTCCTATACCTTGACACCATTGAAGGATGAAGCCAAAGGACAGCCAATGCAATCTAATGTGATGATGGTGGGTAGGAAGGAGTTCATAAAGCCAAGAGAAGCTGAAGACATGGACCTTACAGCCATTCCAGAGCCTAGTAAGGTTATGACAGTAGCGAAGGTTGCTGATTGGACTTTGAGGATTCAGGATTTGCTTAAGGAGTATATGGATATGATGGTAGGAGAGATTGTCAACTCTTTGCCTTCAAAAGTGGACATTGGCCATTCAATTGCTTTCATGCCCAAGTTTAGTATTCCTGATCAAGAAGCACCTCAAGAGGTACAACAGGAGATGGATGAGATGATAGGAATGGGTGAAAGGGTCAAGGATAACCTAAAAAGGAACATTGACAATTCCAAGTACAAAGTTGGTGTGAAGATGAAGGAAGTTCATTGCCAGGATGGAAGGGAAGTTGTTGCAGGTGATGATGCAGGTTCAACAGTGCTCTTAGATGAGGAATGGGTGAAGGATCTTCCACCAAGCAAGCATGTGAAGTTGGAGTGCATTCTTGCAACAAAGGAACTCAAGAATATAAGGAACCGGCCTTATTTGCAATACTTGGTCATGTGGCGAGGTCTTTCCATGGAAGATACTTCATGGATGTCTGAAGAAGATGTTGTCAATCATGGCTACTTAGTTGCAGACCTATACTCAGGTGCAACTTGAGTTTTCTTTTCCTTGGGAGTATGGTGCAGGAGCACCCATAGGTCCTAACATGCCTCCAAGAGTCAAAATTTGAGTTTTTGTCTTGTTTTGTGTAAATAAGGTCATTTTGGACCATTAGAGATCATATTGGATCATTTTGTGAAGTTTTAGGCCAATAGGGTAAAAGATGTAAAAATTACTCATTTGTTGTCAGTGTTGTATGACAACTGTTCATTTTGTAACAACTTTTCAAAAAGTTGTTAAATGTTGGGGGTGAGAAACTAATTGGTATGGCATAAATATGTCTTGTAAACACAACCCCAGGGGTTGATGAACTTGGGAATGAAGATTGGAGTCAATTTGGAGCAATTTTCCTTGTGTTTTCTTGCAATATTTCTGCTATTTCATTTGGTACGGATTGTACAGTGAATTTAATGACCCGAGACCTATTGGACTTGAAAGACATTCTACAAAAATGAATAGTATGGATTTGTACGGACTGCTATTGGTCTGAATCCAATTGGAGAATTTAGGGCTGTGAATCTACTTTCATTTGCTTTTGGTCTCATCAAATTTCATTGAGTATTTTGAAAGTTAGAGCATTTTCTTTGCAAGTTGGTCAAAACCCTATCCAGGGCAAACAACAAACAAACAAAATGTAATATCTCCATCTTCCTACAGTGAAAAATGGTACACGTTTGTTGAGAGGTCTGTAATAACATGCTCTACAAGATTCCAAAGCCTCTGGTCCTGATGTCAAGGTTTGCACGTGTTTCTTTTCACCAGTAAGTTTGATTTTCTGAGTATATCAGACTGTGAAAGGAGAGATCAGTGGATAAGAGAGGAATGAAGTGTAGTTAAGACCTTTGACCATTGGATAAGTGCAAGGAAGGATGTGTAGTGGTCCCATTGACCTATATGAGTGCTTGTTGAATCATTTTGGAGAAGTTGGAGTCCATTATGTATTGACTGTTCTTAAGGACTGAATGCCACAGTGAGCACATAGATAGTGTTAAGAACAATAGGAGTGCATTGTTGTGTTTAGTCATTGAACACTCAAGCAAACCAATTGAATAGGAATTGATATGATCTCAAAGTCAGTGGTTTAATCATGGTTGTTGGCCTAGTTCATGAGAGATGTCATTTTGGTTTAATCATGAGAATCTGAAATTGAAGAACCTAGGACTTGAATTTGTAAGAAGACCCCACAAGGAAGAGTGATGGTCATTGTGTCACACATTAAGGTCTAATCATGAGGTTTGGGAGTTTCCATTTGGTTATGTTCAAGGGTGTTAGGAATGGTCATGTGATAGAAGCAGAGAAATGAAAATTGCCAGAAAAAGCCCAAACTCGGCGAGTCCGAGTCCGACTCACCCCCCACGAGTCCGACTCACCTCCAGAGAAATGAAAATTGCCAGAAATCGCCCAAACTCGATGAGTCTGAGTCTGACTCACCCCCCACGAGTCCAACAAACTCGGACTCGGAATCGGCCGAGTTTGGGGTCCAAACTCGCTTGGACTTGGTCAGACTCACCAGACTTAGCCATACTCAGCTAGACATAGACTGGGGTCCAAAATCTTTAAAAATCTCTAAATTTCTTGAGTTTTTGACTTTCCCGAGTCCAGCCGAGTCCGAGTCCCGTTTCTTTGGATTGAAGTCTAGGAGAGTGCCATGAGTCACACCAATGGTGGAGTTGGGAACATTGTCAAACATGAGATTGATGATCTAGTTTTGTCCTTCCTCTGCATCAGATATGATCAAGTTTACCATAATCCTTCTACCACAATCCTTCCAATTTGATGTTGGGTAACAAAGTCATCCCTGCCTTTATCCAGAGACACTAATTTATCAGCTTCTCAAAAAACTTCGATTTTTGTTTACAAAAAAGATCAGCAAAAAATTGAAACCATGATTTTGTGGAAAAATTATCAAACCCTCCACCATGATTTTTTTTGGAAAAAATCAGAAAACTCACCAACATGATTTTTTTATGGAAAAAATCAGAAAACCCAAAAATACTGTAGATTAAAAACCTTCCTAGTCTCTGCCAAAAAATCCTCACATAGCGGACCACCTTGTCATCATGTGGAAAGAGACCTAACACATAGTAGTCGCGGCCCTCAAAACCCTCCATGATTTTTTGTGGAAAAAAATCAGAAAACCCATCAATGATTTTTGAGGAGAAAATTGTACAAACCCCCTTAGACTGTTCCATGATTTTTGTGGAAAAAATCAAGCAAAACCCTTCCATGGTTTTTTGTCGGAAAAAATCAACCAAAATCCTTACATATTTTTTATGAAAAACAATTAGAAAACCCATGAATTTTTTTACTAGAAAAATTCGCCAAAAAAGAACCTAAGCTCTAATACCATGAAATGATAATTTGATGTCGTTATTAATTAAGGAGAGGAATACTCCTTATATAGAAAATTACAAGAGGATCTTTCCATTATGGAAACGATTGAGAATAGAAACACGAAAGCAGACATTCTAAAAAGAAACTAAACATGAAAAGGAAAAGATCCTAAACTAACTAACTGAATGACCCTTATAGAAACATTACATAATTACTTTAATAAGCACTGTTGTAAATACATGGAATATGCTCAATAAATAGGATATTATTTTCACAACAAATAATCCGTTAGTCCACTTGATAATACCTGAAAAGATGATGTAAGAAGCTGATTGCAGTACTGATATCACTTTGTACTGCTGATATCAATAACACTGCTTAAATAGGTTTGAAGCACACATGCCCATACATTGAAACACTGCTTAGAAGCTTACCAAAACCACCCAATTGCAAACTTATGAAAACACACTCCAAAATTCATCTACACATCCGAATACATAGGAAAAGATAATTTATCAAACTGATAATGAAAACCAGACATTTAGAGCTCTGTAATAGCTTACTGAGTTGTTGATGAAACAGGAACAGCAGATGCAAATGCCAAGAAACTCATCAATAACCAGCAAAGTGTACTTGGTAAACACTTGGCATGATATGACAAACCTTAGGTCCTCCCAAACGGAGAAAAATGAGCACCCAAAGAGAGGTGTTTCATCCTCTAGTTCTCAGTGCAACATGGTACAACGTCCTTAGAATGATGTTTTTTTGCACTTTCAATAGTACAGTAAGCATTGAACAGTAGAACAGCATCTCAAATGGTTGTAAATCAGGCACAAAGAGTCATTATGATCTAGCACCAATGCCTTGCCAGAACACTGAAGGGTACGACCTGCATTAAGGAGCTGGTATGACCTCCTTTTACCACTCTTTAGTCTTCCAAACTGAATGCTCATATAAACAGTATTAACAAATCAAAAAATAAATTGTCAAAAAACATTGAATACCTCGATTCTTACAGCAACAAACTTAAACTTCACTTGCAGGCACAACTGTGGCTCATGTAGGAAACCACCAAGATCAACTAGGAGGGTTTTCATCCTTAAAATAATTAGAGATGAACACAGGTTGTGTCAGATGCAGAAGCAACTATCATAACATGTCTAACCTCAACAATGAGCTCACAACCTCTTTGTATAACATTGGAGGAAATAAAATATTACTTTCCTCTTTTCCTTACAAAAATTCTATTTTCAAAATAAATAATTATCTTTTATGTGAGTAAAGCCCCCCTTGTCCCTATGCATCTCTCTGAAGGCACAACTTAAAACACCTGTTATTAAATAATTATACCTTAGTTGCCTTTTTGATTTATCCTCCTTAAGACAACTTAAGATATAACTATTTAATAATTTAATTATTCACCCGAGTTGTGGACAGCATGAAAATGAGATGATTATGAATTTCTAATTGTAGCATAATGCTTTTGAGGAGTTAGGACGTTGAACTGAAGCAACTTGGTGTCATTCTAAAAATAGCCTGCTTCTCCAATAAGTTTGGAAAGCTTCCAAAAGGATGGGATCACATTCTAAAAAGCATCATGAAGCTTATTGTGATTACCCGAATTTCACTTTCAGGCACTTTTGTGGCTCTCGTATGAAATCACCAAGACCAGTTAGGGGAGTTTCCATTCCATGATATATATATATATATATATATTCAAGAGGGTTTTCATCCTTAAGAAAATTTGAGATGAACAAAGGTTCTCTTGGATGCAGAAGCAAATATCATAATATGTCTAACCTCAACAATGAGCTCACAATCTCTACCTATAACACACTAGAGGAAATAAAATATTACTATATATATATATATATATATATATATATTTTCAAGAGGGTTTTCATCCTTAAGAAAATTTTAGATGAACAAAGGTTCTCTTGGATGCAGAAGCAAATATCATAACATGTCTAACCTCAACAATGAGCTCACAATCTCTACCTATAACACACCAGAGGAAATAAAATATTACTTTTTTCCTTTCCCTATAAAGTTCTTTTTTAAAATAAATAATAATCATTTATTTGAGTAAAGTCTACCTTGTGCCTAAGTGTCTCCTTGAAGCAACAACTTAAATCACTTGTTATTAAATAATAATACCTTAGTTGCTTTTTTGATTGTCCTCCTTAGGACAACTTAAGTTATAAGTATTAAATAATTTAATTATTCACTTAAGTTGTGTAAAGTATCAAAATGAGATGTATGTGAATTTATAACCATATCATAATGCTTCTGAGGAGTTAGGATGTTGAACTGAAGCAACTTGGTGTCATTCTAAAAATAGTTTGTTTCTCCAAAAAGTTCGGAGAGCTCCCAAAGATGGAATCACATTATGAAAGTATCATGAGGCTTACCAAGATCACCTAAACTCATTGCCATAAACAAAACTATTGCTTGATCAATCCTGTGCTCTCCAAAATTGCCCACCATAGGCTAATTGCTCTCAAATTGTTTATGCTTGAGAAAGGGACATTACAACCCTCCCTCCCTAAAATTGCTTGTCCTCAAGCAATTGCAAGTCTAGATGTTTCAAAAATTTATCACTGTCCCAAGTAGTATTCCCAATGGGAAGGTTTTTTCACTTGACTAGATACTCTTTGATATTGGTCTTCCTCAACATGCACTTCCTAAAATCAATTACTTCTTCAGGAATCAAGATGAATTTCCCTTCATCCAAGGGATGTAACTTTGAAGAGACAACCCTATTGTGTTTAAAAGCTTTCTTTAGGCAAGATAAGTTGGGAGCTGTAAATTACAAAACTAAAGAAGTTTCTATTGAGAGGAGGGAGGATGAGAAGACATCCCTAGATGCACTGAGGATGTAGATGTTGATGTAGTAGAGGCTGGTGAAAATGCTGATTGGCCACTAGCTCACACTCTTGGGCTGCCTTCACCATGTGAGCAGCCTCCGTCAATTGGCTTTTTGTCTTCTCTAACTCTTGCTCTCTATCATGTAATGTAATTTCTTGTTCTACTATTTGTTTGGCCTACTCAACTAGCTGCCTATCTCGCTTGGCTGATTGTGTATCTCGCTCAGCCATAGTCATCTCCAGGGTTGTCACCTGTGAATGATCTACTACCGTAAGCTGAGTTAACTGCTCTTGAGACATCCGTATGTGATTGGCCAACTCTTCTCGAGCAGTCTCAGCCTGCCAAAGGGCTCTATCTCTCAATTATGTGGCCTCTTCAGTTGAAGCAATCTATTGGTGCAACTAGATAAAAATGTCCCTATAACTGGTCTCTATGCCACAAAGTGCTGAGAGTACCCTACAATGTCTCCCTCTAACTAGCGGTCTACCTAGATGCCAAACGACCAACATCTCGACTGTCTCCACTCCCGTCCATCCATGTGAGACAAAGAACTTGAAGAACTCCCCTTTGAACTCAATTTGCATGAATGTGATGATCCCATTGGCTTCGCTCGCTACCAACATATTGTGGCTGATTTCGAGTTGTTGAGAAATCTCCTCGACCTTGTGCATCATCGTGGCCATAGATTGAAGCTCTGTGAGGTAACCTTAGACTATGCCAAGGATGTCATATGCATCTGGTCGGTGAATCTCAATAGAAATCCCCTCCGACTCAGTCTCACTCGAACCCTCCTCTTTTGAGGGGTTGGCCTTCAAAAGTGCTTGTAGGATTGTCTTCGGTTCTATATCCATGACAACCTCTATAGTTGGTTGGACTAGCTATGAGGCTTTGAAGGGCTCGATTTAGTGTGAATTGCCAGGGCGATGACCTCCGTCTCATGTGGCTCTAGACCCTTGGTTACAAACCTTGGCGAATCTGGTGGATGGACATCCATTGGTACCCCCAACATGCCAAGCCAATCATCAATCTTGGTGGGTTCTTTAGTCACCATAGTGCTTTCTGCCGAAGGTGCTAGTGCGGCCAGTGGTGATACTACAAGTAGTGGTGGAACTACGACTGATGGTGGTAGTAGTGGAACTACAACTGATGGTGGTATTAGTGGTGGTGGTGGTGGGACTATGAACAACTTGTTTGTCCTCACGAATTGCACCTTTCATGATCTGATTTTGAATTTAATCCTCAATTTTTGTTTAAGTGACATGTTTTTTTATTTCGAAGGCCAACTTCCTTATCTTTAGTTCCACACGTTGCAAGGAAATGGTGAGGTGGATGTTTTCTTTTAAAAGTGCCTTAAATTTTTTACCTTCTTTCCAAACTTTTGGTGGGCCCAAGCAATGCGTGGCAAGGAGAGGAAGATGAATGTTAGGATGTTGTGGGTTGAAAGTGAATAGGGATGTATAAGGGGTAGTGGAAGGGTAGGCCAGGATGAGATGGGGGTTAGGCTAAGGAAAGGAAGGTGGATTAGGATAGGTAAGCTTAGGGGAATAAAGGGATAAAGGGTATGAAGTGTGGATGGTAGGCTAAAGGGAGTAAAGGGTATGAGATATAGGTTAAAAAGTGTAGGGAATGGAGGGTATGACAGGTAGAAGAAAGGTAGGAAGTGGGGATGAAGGTTAGAGGAAGGTAGGGTGAATAGAAGATATGAGGTTTAGGGAAGGGAGGTTAGGAAATGGAATGAGATGGGAGAAGGTGAATGGTAGGAAGTAGAAGGAATGAATGATGGAGTGAGATGGAAAGATGGAAGGAAGGGAGAAGGGAGAAGTTAGATGGATGAGAAGTGACCAGGCTTGGGCATCCATTGGTAGTGTTGGAAAAGGTAGATCGGAAGCTTTGGATGGCAAAGTAAGTGTTGTACCTCACTTCATCCTAAAGAAAGAGACTTGATCAGCTCCTGAGCAACTACAAATAAAAGGCTAATAGCAAAGACTTGACAACTACCAATGGCTAAGCTAAGACAACTAACCTAGAAAGTGAAAAAGTGGGGTCCCCATTTGCAATGGCGCGAAGTGTGAAAACGTCACAACAAGGACCCCCTACATTTTTATCCACTTGGTCTTTTGGTTGTGGTCTTTTGGGTAGCCCGGCAGCAATTTCTTCAATCTCCTCAAGTCCTCGAGTGTTTAGGTAAATTTTGGCTAAGTCTGGAAGTGTTTTGATGAAATTTGGCTGTCTGGAAGCATGTATTGTCTATTTTAGGGTTTTTATCCTTCAAACTTAGAAATGAGGTTAGTAAACTAGGGCATTGTGAAACTTTAGCGAAGCATTGAAAAGAGAACCCTTCAAGGAAGCTACCAGTGACATTTGAGCGAATTATGAGAACTTACTATTTTTAGTAAATTTCACTATGGCTCGGATTGGCCTAATTTTGGGTTTAAACAAACTTACTATTTTTAGTAGTGTCTATTTTTAGCTATATTCCACGGAGTTTTGGGAACAGGGACGGTAGGGGACGTCGGGACGTGTTTCCGGTACATGGGTACTTTTGGGTCATTTTACGGGGGGACGACAGGGGACGACTTTTAAAAAAATAGGGTTTTTTTAACAAATATAGAGAAATTTCAAATATGCATATCATAAAAATGGTAAAGCATTCATCATAGACATTAATACATTGCATTAGACTTGA
The DNA here is from genome assembly GCF_030272615.1 of Cryptomeria japonica. Taxonomy (NCBI): domain Eukaryota; kingdom Viridiplantae; phylum Streptophyta; class Pinopsida; order Cupressales; family Cupressaceae; genus Cryptomeria; species Cryptomeria japonica. Next base: position 280,786,574 of record NC_081411.1, read on the forward strand.
ATTGAGATTTCACAAGAGAATTGACAAACATTCTACCAAAATTCAAATGCTTTTATCTATCATTGCCAACAAACATATGTCATAAACATCCATAATAGACATAAAATGATAAATATTAAATATTAAACATCCATAACTATGAGATGACATAAACTGTAAATAGAAAAGTTAAAACATTGAAGTCCATAATCAGCTATCTATCATAATGTCCAGATAAACTAAGAAAATATATGGCTGTCCATAATTAGCACATGGTAGGTCTAAGACTAAGAGTCCAAATCAAGATCAGAGCTAGAGTCTTTGTCTGAGTCACTATCAATATGAGGGGCTGCCTCCTCAACTAATGGAACCCCAAGCAATCCTGGAGGTGTCTTGTCCTCCTCAACGTGCATAGCATCTTCAAGATTGACATACCAACATAAGGTTGGAGTCTAACGATACTCAGGAGTCTGGTGATCTTGTAGCCGCAATGCACTATGAACAACCACTAACTTCTCCGATCGTCTAGAGGTAAGGTGGTTCCTCTTGACTGATTGGATGAAGCTATATGTGGACCAATTCCTCTCTGTAGCAGAGGAACTGACAACCTATGAAAGAAGACGAATGCCAAGTACTCTCAGATCTGGTGCATCTCTACCATGCCATGTCCACCATCCAGTAGGATCAGTTTGAGCTAATGTAGCTCTATCCGACCTCGCCTCAAGTCTGCCAAACGTTGGACCACGAAGATTGACAAAATTAAGCCACTGTGTGCGGAGTTTGGTAGATTCATCTTCATTATACATTTTTGAAATTGCCTTAAAAATCCATCTTTCAACTCTTCATCACTAGATGGAGGCACTCTCCCAAGTCTCAGTGCGTACTATTTGGGATTGAGAGCATAGGCTGCCATGTGAAGTGGGTTGTTCATAATGTTCCACCGTCGCATCACAATGGGCCTAAGAGGCTTGTCATAATATCCCAAAGTGGGGTCCGTGCTATAAATAGCTTGCTTGATCTGTCCAAGCATGCTATCAAAGGTCTCATAAATCTCTCCAAGGTTAGGAGAGTCGGTATTGACATATCTAATCACATGAACAATAGCCTCAATGAAGGAGTAAATGTATCTGCAAGTGCAAACAAGTTACAAGTTAGAAAATTATATTAATCAATATTCAATGAATCATTAAATTATTTAATAAAAATGAACATTTTAAAAATTAAGTAATAAAATCAGCAATGCCAATTTTCTTACCTCATTGTGGACCACCAGTTGTCATCAACGATTTTTTGTTTCACACTTCTGCCCTTTGGTGTAACCCACTCTGCATTGACCACCATGGATTGTAGAGCCTCTTGGACCTCAAGCATCCTCTCTAACAAAATAAAGTAGCTGGCATATTTAGTCTCCATGGGCTTGAGGAATTCCTTCCTCGAAAATGCCCTAAACAATGCAAGTGAAGTGTGATTGTTGCAAATGAACATTTGCACATCTCTAGCCTCTAGCACCATTGCCTTCACCCAATCAATTTTCCCAATGTCCTTCAAGGTATTGTTCAATGCATTCACATAACATGGGGTCCAAAAAATGTGCTTATAAGAACTCTCCACCATCAATTCAGCTAGCTTACACACGGGCTGAATCAGTCACCACCTGTAGAACATTAGAAGCTCCAATCTCTTCTATGGCTTCTCTCAAAATCTGAAATTGGAAGGCTGCATCCTTCCTTTTACCTGAACAATATACAGCTATAAGAAAATAAGAGCCTGCAGAGCTAGTGACAATAAGATTGATGAGTGGCCAATGTTTGATATCAGTCCATCCATCCATAATTATGGAGCATCCATCCCTCATCCATGTTTGTCTCATATCCTCCATCAAAATAGTCACCTTGGAGTACTCTTTATCAAGAAGGGTGGTGCGTAGCTTAGTTTCTCCAGTTGGAACAAATGAGGGGCCAGCACATATGACATCTTTGAACATTTGTTTGTAATATGATGAACTTGAGACATGGAATTGTATGCCATGAGAAAAAAAAACTTGGCAATAGAGGCTTTAGCCTTATCTCGTGCTTGTATGTTAAACAAATCAGCAACATTAGTTTCTCTCTTAGTCTTCTTTGCCTTTCCTCTACTAGAAGTGGTACCCTCTCCCCCATGACAAGCATCATCCATTGAATTTGACACAGTAACCTGCAAACTGATACTCTCTATTAAGTCCCTCTACTTAATGCTTCCCCCTCCATATGCAATCTAGTTGCCTCAATGTTTTGAGCTTGAGTTATTTTTTTGCAACCTCTCACCCCTTGACCACCTAACCACAAAACATGGGAATGGACCCTAGTATAGCTGCCCCTATATTGTTTGTGGCACAAATGACACTCCCATACTCTACTACCCCCTGAATTTTTTTTCTTATCTTTGTCAACTCTTGTAGCAAATTGTAATAGAGGTTTTTTGGGGTTGAATGGTCCTTTTGCAAACTCTTTGAGGATTTGGGAAGGACATTCAAATGGGTTTGGGGCTGTGGCTGAACTTGCCCCTGCTACATTCATAGTTCTTGAAGTCTCCCTAATGGCTGCCCCACTTCTAGTTCTATGTCTAGTTCTTTGAATTTCTTCAATTTCAACTTCTTCATTCTCACTATCACTACTCTCACTACCACTTCCATAGCTGCTCATGATTTTGTTAGTATGAGAATGTCAAATAGAGCTGCAAGTTAAAGAATAAACAAAATAAACCCACAATGCCCTCCATTTTTGTTCAAAAAATTGAAAAACACTTGGAAAAAACTTGAAAAAATCTAAAACAAATTGCAAAAACATGCAAAATGAAAAACATACCTCTAGTGGAGTAGATTTGATGGCCTAAGCTCCTCGTTCATCTGCTGTTCACTCCTTAACCAGATGCTTCTTCTCTTCTTGCTGCTCTTTTCCTATTTTGCAAATGTCAAAATGATTGTCTTTTTCTTTCTTTTGTTTGTTTTATTCATTACATTAGGGTTTGTTATATTTTAATATTTATTTGGTGTCTTGGTGGGGCCAGCCGAACCCTTATGTGAGTATGTACGAGGTTTAATGCATCTGTTTAGAGAGGAACATTAGACTTTTGTCCCTCCCTCTTCTCTTCCAAAGGAGTTAGTGGATGGACTTGAAGAAATAAGGAAAATCGCTCCATGTTCTAAGGAATGAGTAGAGAACATCTTCATTACAACTTGCAAATTCATTGAAGATTTGGCTTAGTTCTATTGTAGGATCCTGGCTATCCTTGGTAGATTGGAAAGCATGGACAATTCATGGGAGGATACGCACATCTATCAAGATTTGACTATTCCACGTCTTGAGGTACTAATGGAGATTACCAGGTAAGTGTTGATAGATGGAGAAGTCATCAAAGAAAATGAAGCATATGACTTCCCTCGGTGGTTCTATGCAGTAAGTACTGCGAAGGAATTCTTTGAAAGATCTAATATGGAGTCATCTCTATTGAGGACAATGGTCAAGAAAATTCAGGAGGAAATCCTCAATACCATCGAAGCATTGTTTGCAAAAAGACTAACCGACGAAGAGTTGACAGTGGACAGCCTGAAGGACAAGTTGCATGAATTCTTCTTCATGGAATCCTTCTTGAAGGAACGTTTGGAGAATGTTTCCTTGTTCTCAAGCATAGTGCGCAAAGACCCAGGAGATTGTACCAAGATAGGAGAAGTTTTTCTCTAAGTGTGAAAAGGATATTGCTATGTTGGAATATAAGTTGGAGACTCTGCCAAGTGTCTCCATAGGAGAGCTCAAGGCCGTCATGACTAGATTCTTTGCATTTGCCATCAAGGAGAGAGATAATGGTCATCTTGTTTTGGGCAAGAATCTATTAAATGCATGGAGTGACGGGTCATTTAATGCATAGTGGGCGCTTTGATGGATTAGTGGGTCATTTAATGCAAGTTGGACACCTTATTTAGGAGTAATGGGTTATTAAATGCAAATGGGCATGATTCCTTATTTATTATCATGTCCACTACTTGGTGCCACATTTGGTCCTTCTTGGTCAAACCCTAATTAGGGTTTTGCATGGGTGGATCTTAGTTGTTGATCTCATTGTAATCTAGGCTGTCTATTTTCATTTTGAGGCCTATAAAAGGGGTTGACCCCTTTATCTGTAAAGAGAGGGAGAATTTGTAAGAAATTGTTGCTATAAGCTATCAAGATAATAAGAGCGATTCATTGAATTTCGTGATTACTTGAGTTATTTGAAGTCGCATGGTTTCTCTTGCTCACTTAGATTAGATTTGTTTCAAGTTGTTAGATGAAGCACTTTGATTTTAATGGAGAATGTGATGGTGTCTAATGAATCTCTATAGGTCATACTTTTTGCACTTAGATGATTTCTATTTGCAGTGTAAAGTTGGTCTGAGCTCCCCACTTTATGGATGCTTAACTTCAATCATTAATGTTCATTGTTCATTATAATGGTGTTCATTGCGATATGAAAATCTCTTGCATAAGCCTTGAAAGATTGCACCGGTGCTAGCATAGTTGTAGTTGAACTTGGCAAAGCAGAACTTAGTTTATTTAGAGTTTGTCCATCAAAGCGCTATCCATTGAAATCATTATCCTTAGGTTTAGAATAGAACCTTTCAAAGCCCTTTCCTATTTAGAGAAAAGCTCCAAAAAACACTTATCATTGCCAAATCATTTGCAAAATGTCCTTGAAATACAAATTTGTTCAAGTCTTCTTCATTGCATGTAAGTTCCCCTTGGATTACCAACAAAATATCAAGCCAAATGAGCTGATATCCAACGTAAAGTTGCAATTTCGCAGTAGGAACCTTGGAGTCGCCTCTATGATCTTCTCAATCTTAGCATCTGAGGGGTCTTTGCTCAAGAGAGGATAGAGTGACCGTTGGAAACTTTATTCTGTGTTGGTGTGGTCATAAAACACCCGTCAATAGTAAAAATTTATACTGTACCAGCATACCATACCCACGTACCTATACTCAAACCTGTGTTAGTATATTTCCTTGTGAGGTGATTTTTGGCTTAGATGCCACAAACAAGGGGTATCTCTTCCTTCAAATTCATTGATGACTTGCTCTTGGTCTTATCCATTAGGGTACGCCACACTCAAAATTGAATGTGGTAGTTTTACCTGATTGAAGATTCAACATTTTTACATTTTTACACCGGTAACATGTCTCCTGTGGATTTGAACACAGGCCTCCATTATGAAAGTCCTGCCATTTGAGCTCATCCCATTTGACTATGTTTTGAAGATGTTATTCAATATAATAGATTAACATTTAATAGTTGATGTTATAGTTAAAAGTAGTACATTTGATGTCTTTTTCACAATCTTTATGTTCTAGTTCTCTTGCTCTTCCTTATAACTTGTAATCTTTCTGTGTCTCATTTGTCTGCCTTTCAATGCAGAGGTAAAGGATCCTTTCAGAAAAAGATGGAGGTTCTCCGCAGATTGAGACGACTACTTTCACAGACTTCAATGCCTCCTGTAGAAATAACTGTTCAAGCTGGGGTTGTACCTGTTCTTGTTCAGTGCCTTTCGTTTGGATCTGCCAATGAGCAGGTCAGTATTTTATGATGATGGACCTGAATATTCATATTTTCCCCTTTCACCTGAGTAACAAGCAATCGCATTCAAGGGTTAATTCTTAAAATGATTATAACATAAGTTTTAACATTCTATATTAATAATTTGGTGTGCAACAGTTACTGGAAGCAGCTTGGTGCCTCACAAATATAGCCACAGGGGATGTGGAACAGACAAGAGCACTTTTACCTGCATTACCACTGCTGATTGCACACCTTGGAGGTGAGTTAGAAGAGTTCCCATTGCTATATCCGTATCTCATATTTTCAGAGCAATCTTATATTATTATTATTATATTATTCTTTTGCCTTAATGACTTTTATCCAATCAGTGTATGTAGGCATTGATGTTGACCCTTTGCCTTGTTGCATGCTGATTAGTTTTGATGATAAAAGACTGGTAGGTATTCTGTATAATGAAGTGATATGTTATTATAAGTAGGCAAGAATATCATGAAGAGAAGGGATGAAAATTCAGAATATGTAACAGTGATTTTAAGTCCCTGGCAAGTGACTCAACAGCATTGTCTAAAAGTTTGGAGAGCAGCATGGTGGTGGAGGAAGAACCAAGTTGCTGATGTCATCATAAATAAAAAACCAATCTCTGAAGGTGAGGTAGTTACACTATCTACTCAACTAGGACAACCGGAATTGTCTAGCAAAGGACTGTTTATAGGGTCGGATGCAGCTTCGATTGCTGTGAAGGATAAAAAGATAAAGTGTTTATACCCAATGGAGAAAGGACACATTTGATCAAGTAGGTCTTCCACAAAGAAGAGGACTGCATAAATCAGTCAGAATCCCCTTATAAAGAGAAAAATGGACCCAAAGTGCTCCATTTTTCCAAACAAGGAAGGTTTGTAGAGGAGAGGAATGAAAACCCAACAAATTACCGCTTTAGTTTGAGTATTGCTTGAAAAAACAGCTCCACTGATGACAAAACTTGAATGGAGCATTTTCAAGACAGTTTATAGATTTATGCTATTATATACTATTGTCAGCTTAAAGATAATGAAAATAAAACATGGGGATAAGTCAAAATAATGTTTGATCATTAATTTAAAAAGAGGCATACGGATGCCCAAATATTGAACAACCTGACTGGCCTTCAGCATGACAAATGAGGATTTGATATGAGATTAAAATCAAAGATTGCTAAATTTGGCACGTTTGTTAGACAAGTTAATAGCGGAAGATTTAAAGCATCAATATTACTTATATAGATTATAATCATACCAGCAACTGTTGATTTTAGACTTTCAGATTTAAACTATACTCAGAAAAACTGAAGTTAATTACTAAATCAATATATTTGCTGTTTAGTTTAGTTACTTTCAGACTTAGACATAAACATAAATTGAGCAAAATGAACACGACACACAAATACCCTGGGAAAACCTCCTAGGAGGAAAAACCCAGCCAAAAGATCCTCAGATCTGACTATGAATTATATCCAATTGTAACAGTACATTACTTAGCTGGTAGCTTTGATGTGGCACACCAATTTGTCTAAGCCTTTCACACAACAATACACCTCTTGAATCTGTTTTGCATGTAACAGTAAGATGACCTTCAGATGAACAGATCTGGAAATTGTCTTTGGCTTCACATATGTCTTGCAATTCGCATCTTCTATTGAAGTTCACCTTTGTATTAACAATTGCCTCAATGCACACTTCCTTCACTTTGCATTTAGAATTCTTTCTTTCTGATTTTCGCACTTGCAGAATGATTATTGCATGTAATGTAATTGTATTTTGAATGCATCAAATGGTGCTCAATATATATGAGGATAGACTCCAAGGTTGAGTCGGCTGAGAGGAGTATTGGCGCCATATTTTAAATAACCACCACACACGTTACAATGCATAGGTCCCATTTAATTTGGTGCTACATGCTAAGTAAAGGCAACATGGGCCTGGCCTCTTTAGTTGGGTTCTAATGTTGCCTATTGGCAATTAGAACCCAACACAAATATGCTTTATTTTCGAATCTAAGTTACAATAAAAACAACATCAACAAATTGTTATGACAACTATAACATGATGTTGAATAATTGTACAACAATAATATTTACAAAAGCAAATTCCAGATGAGAACGTGTCTCAATTGCAAGGCATCACCATGCTCCTCAGCAAGAAAAATGAGAATAAAACAAAACTAAGTTGCCGGTATGGGTAGGGATACAAGAACTAGGCACGTGGGTATGGGCAATTTAATTTTGCCCTTGGATATGTGGGTTTGGGTACGTCCGTATGGGTTGGGGTGAATCAGTATTTTAAACTTTTAAAGCATGAAACCATATAGAATTAATTACATAGAGTTGACATAAACACAAGAACACAAAGTCTCACGTGGAAAACCCTTTTGGGTAAAATACCATGGCAAATAAATAGCTTTCATTAGCCAAATGGGCACCAACCTAGATTACATAAGTGAGCACCAACCCTCCTTAAGCACAAACTTCATTCAGCTGAAGCACCAACTTCAGTTTTCCACTTACTCAAAAGCACCATAGATTGACTTCATTATTTACACAGTTGAATACATACCACAATGCCATAAAACATAATTGAATTTTTTGCAGCTAATGCTCGATACCTCCATTCCTCATACATGATACCATTGCTTCACTTTTTTCTTTTTAACAACTCCACCTATATAATATATCACCCAATTGTATAGCACTCAAAGATATATTAAAAACGCTTGGCTTCAATTAAGTGCGACTGATTTCCTCTACAATATTTAATACTATGCACACACTGTAAGGAAAGCACAGTGCAGAAAATGCTCTCCTATCGTCAATTCTAAGGGGATTAGCAAGCAAGGAAGTATTTCAATTTCAGTTTGTAGTACATTAAAATAAGCACAGGCGGAAGATTAAGATGAAGTAGACAGAATAGCACCAGAGAAAGACACCAGATATACGTGGGAAAACCCTTACGGGTAAAACCCCACCACCAAAGAGAGATCACTTTATTCAGTAAACAACACGATTACAATAAAGTTATCAGATCCTCTTATTCGGACTTTGATCTCAAAACTCTATTCTCACCACATGCAGACACATCGACTTGGCTACTTATAAAACCATCACCTCCACACAGCTTTCATGCAGACCCTTCTTCGCTCTGCTCATCGGTTACATCTCTAGCAACTGCCATCTGTCCAACCAAACATTCCTCTGTCAGTTTGTATAACGGCCTTGGAATGTAACCGTCGAGTAATAGCCTGTCCATTCATGAACTCGTGGAAAACATATTATCCCACATTCATGCGGAAGTTGGGTCGGTTCGTATTCAAATACACCGATAGAAACATTCCAAGTGTCTGCCTACTAGTCTTTTGGACTTTGGTCCAGGTGACCATCCACAGTCGGATACTTCCCCATCGGCCATTGGAACCAGCACTGAAAAGTTACCCCGATATCCGATCAGCAGTAAACGACTTCATCGGTCTTCGGCGTAACTTTCATCTAGTCAACCCGATCGCCGAAGGCGACCTCATTGGGTATCGGTGTAGCAAACAACCAGTTCTCCCGATCTCCGATGATACCCCGATCATCGAAGGCAATTCCATCGGGTCATCGAGAAGACAACCAAACAGCTATCCCGATCGTTCGATGTTCCTTGATCTTTTTCTGCGCTCTTCCACGTGGCACCCCCTGATTGGCTCCGGGGTCCCTGCCCTGCCACCTTAGCACGACCTCACTAATCGCCCGGAATTAAGCTCTTCTTTGTCGCTGGGTCCCACCATGGTCGCCAAGTCGCGGGGAATAAACTTCGTGCATCTCGCCATAGCGGTATAGCGACAATCGTCCGATCATCCTGGACTTGCTCACTTGTTAACTCGCCTGAGCTTCTCTCTTGCCGGGTCCCACCATTTGGTCGCCAAGCCGTGATGGATAACCTTCGTGTATCTCGCCATAGTGGTATAGCGACAATCGTTCGATCGTCCCGGACTTGCTCACCTGTTAACCGATCACAAGAAGAAGGTTCCATCGGCCATCGGCATAACTACGAACAAGCAATCCTGATCCCTGATAAACCAGTAGACGACTTCATCAAAACGGTTCCAGACAAATCGGCCCTATCGGCCATCGGCAACAGTACTGCAAAGTTACCCCGTTCAACTAAAGCAGCTTCATCGGGTCATCGACACATACCCTGAATTGTTTCCCCGATAACCAAACAAGGAGGATACATCGGGTAGACCTAACCCGATACTTGTTCGCAATGTATTCATCGGCCAAAGTTACACCGATAGGAAAAGTCCACAACCCGATACCTTTCCACAAGCTGTTCCATCGGGGTAAGTTACACCGATCAACCCGAACACTGGTCAGGAGAATTCGAGGCATATTTCCAACAATCTCCCACTTGCCGAGGAATTTACTGGACCTGTCTACCATGTCGAACACTTACAGATTTCACTGAGAACCATGGACTCTAAAGCCCATCAATGTTGATATACCACTCTATCAGAAAACATCAAGAAAAGAAATTAACATGTGCACCTATGCAGAGCAGTCTCATCTCATTCATGAACACTTCCACCTTCTACCATGTCATTGCCACTGGACATACATAGAAGCTATCCACTGAGAAAACTACAACTCTGTCCCCCGAGCACACAAAACTCATGATCCAAAAACTAATCGAATGTACAAACATTTGTTACAGACATAGCTAGAATAGCACCCACAACAAGTGCTAGCACATCCAACTACACATACCCTTAAGATATACCAAAATGATTTTTAGAACATTAACATGTACAACCTGTTACTCACAGTCTCAAGCTTCACATGCAATACACACCAAGGAGCTCCCACTGCACAGGTAATGTCAAAGTTTAAAATAACCGTTTACAAGATCACATAGAAGTGAATAAATCTTTGTACCAAGAGCTTTCCCAATACTGTTTGGAAACAAAGAACCCGCAAGCAAGTCTTCACAACACCCTGTATCATGCCCTTCTACACCCACCTCTTAAATGTCAACTGTTCTATTACAGATGAATGCATCTCAGTTGGACCTATTAATCATTCCAACATATACATCTCTAGCCATAAGAGAAAGATAGCACCATCTATGTTTCCATGTATGCATGAGTACCTGTAATTGATCAACACATGCCAACCTCCAAATGCATAACCACATTATCATGAAGTATCAAACAATATGATCAATGTACTCAAAATACAAAAACAAAAAAAAAAAAACTAGATCATTGTCAAACTTCCAACTGCAGAGTCAAGAATATAAACATGACAAACATGATCTAAAACGTCTCTTCCAAAGAGATTACATGCTCTGTATGAACATAACCATATTATTTCAAAACTCTAAATGCATCTCAAGAGTGTACCCAGACATAATATAACACATCCTAATTAAGGAAAACATGTCAAAATATGACATAAACAACATCTCTACCAAGGACTTACGAATTCTCAAGATGTTAGCATCTTCAGTCACATGAAGATCATCCACCATCAAATGATGAATATACATCACTGCCAAACATGGTACCAAGTCTTACATGGCATCGTGACAAACATCTTCTTCATGAAGATTGAACCAGACATCAATAGATGTCTGACTTGCCAAAGCAGCTCAGAAGGCATCTCCATCCTCATTCTGTGAGGACCCAGAATCTGAAGAACTCTTATTTTCTTTCTTCTTCTTCACTTTGCAATCCTTCCGAATGTGACCAACCTGCCCACAGTTCCAGCACTTCGCTTTGGACTTCTTTCTAGGAGCAGAACTTTCCTCTGACTTGGATTTAGACTTCTTGTCCTCTGTCTTGCCACGAACAGCAAGGGCCTCCTTGACCATCTGAGAAGATTTCCTTCGTGTTTCTTCTGACAGCAACGAAGCAACCTGTTGTGACGTTTTCACACATCGCCCCATTGCAAATGGGGACCCTTGCTTTTTTGCTTTTTAGGGTTTGTTTTTTGGTCTTTTAGGGTTTTGTTAGTTGGCCTTTGCATTTTGAGTGCTGTCGGGGAGATCAATAGGATAGCAGGTCCTGCTGGAGTGAGGCCCTGATCCTGAAATTTGGCTAAGTCTAGAATGTCCTGATCCTGAAATTTGACTGAGTCTGGAAACTGAAAAACCTCAAAAAACTTATACTTAAATGTTATATTCCATAAAAATTATCCTGATAGAGAGTTCAAAAAGTTAAATTTCGCTCCTGTCCTTCACTGAGGATCCAGAGCGAATTTCGCTCTTGTCCCTCTCCAAGGGACCATGGCAAAGCGCTCCTGTCCCTCACCAAGGGTCCAGGGCGAAAAGGCTTATTTGAGTCATTCTTGACCTTGTTTGGTCAAATTGGAACATCAAAGGCATGGTGGAGGACGAAATGAACGTGATAGGGCATCCATATTTGATTAAAAACAATGAAATGATGAAGTTTTTGCCTAGAAGGTCAAATTCGCTCCTGTCCCTCACTGAAGGACCAGAGCGCTTTTCTTTATATGCACAATTTTTAGACCTTTTTTGGACATTAACTTTTATTCATAGCATGAAGTGGGGTGAAATCTTCCCTAGCTAAGGAATTTCGAGATGAAAAGTGAAAAGATTTGGCTTGGATTTGCAAAATTCGCTCCTGTCCCTCACTGAAGGACCGAAGCTTGATTTTCAAATTTGCACTGTCCTTGCAGGATCAGGACAATTTTATGATTGGAAGAGATCAAGGAGGGCATGTTTTGTCCATTGAATATAATTTGAGTGGTCCACAAGCAAGGAAATATACCAAGATAACAAAAGGCGCTCCTGTCCCTTGCTGAAGGTCCAAGGCGATTTTCTAAAAAGTGCAATTTTCTTGCAAGGACGAAGCAAGTTTTGTGATTGAAACGAATGAAAGAAGACATTTTTAGCCCGTTAAAGATAGTTTGGAAGCCTAACAAAGGACGGATAAGCTCGGATTTGCAAAATCGCTCCTATCCCTCACTGAAGGACCGGAGCTTGAATTCCAAATTTGCATTATCCTTGCAAGATTTCAGTGATTTCGCGATTTAAAGAGGTCAAGGGAAGTATGTTTTGCCCGTTGAATATAACTTGAGTAGGCTACAAAGAAGAGAATCAACCCAAATGGCAATAGGCGCTCCTGTCCCTCTCCAAGGGACCGGAGCGAAGTTATCAAAATTCATTATTTTTTGCCTCATTTTAGCAAATCGCACTAGATGCCAAGTTCGCCAAAAAACTTTTAAATATTTTTAAAAAATTCTAATTAAATTGGCATTTAATGAAAATCGCATAGCATTTAATAATTAATTTTGAGCCTTGGAAAATCGTTTTTTTTATTAATTGAGGCATTTCGAAATTAATTATTATTAATTTAAAATTTAAAAGAAGAGCGCTTGAGGTATCATTTTTTTTTATTGCTTAATTAAGTCGGCCTCTTCCTTTTTAGTTTTATTTATTTTTTGGCCTATTTTCATCAAGTCGACCTATGGGGAGGTGAAATGGTGAGCGCTCTATATATTGGAGGTGTTTTTTCACAATTCAAATCATTCTTGCATTATCTCTCATGCGAACTTGAAGAGCAATTTGAGGAGGGCGAAATTCATCTTGAAGGCTATTGGAGAGGAGAATTTCTTGCTAGATTGGAGGATAATTTCCAGATTTTTGAAGACATTTGAAGGCGAATTTCCAGATCTTGAAGAAGCTAGTGGAAGGTGGAGTTCTTTTCCAAGCTAAAGGAGGCGCATTTTGCTAAAGGGAGTCTTGATCTACATTTTGCCTAGCAAAATTCATCTATTTTTACATCATTTTTTAGAATTAATTCCCAAGAGGAGGTATGGCGAAATCATCTTGACACCCTTGTTCAAGGTTTGATTTTTTAGGCATTTGTTTTGGAAAATCTAAGTATTGCGTAGTTAATTAGGAAATGATAATTCAAAGATTTATCATAAAGTTTCCTAATTAAAATCTTGAGTCTTCCTTTTAAAGTTTAATTTTTAGATTTCAAGATATATTACTAATTTTGAAATGTTGTGTAGGTATCAAGATGGCGACTCCAAAGCCCGGAGGATATACAAGTCGGCAAGTTCTCATCAAGGATGATCAAGCAAGGACAAGGGCAACCTCCTCCAGCCTAGCATCGACAAGGACGACCTTCTTTGGACTAACGCCATCAAGGGCGACTTCTCCAATCCAGTATTCCAAGGCGAGGTACATCAATCATCCTGCACATCAAGGACACAAGAAGTTAGAACAAGGGTTCGTTGAAGAAGCAGATAGTTCCAGATGAATTAATTAAAGCTAGCTTCTCAACAACATCAAGTTGAATATTTACCAAGTTACAAGTGTCAGACAAGGTGGCATCCTAGTCATCACTTCTCCAGTCGGATTGGTCCACCTCAGCATGTCCAGATTCAATGTACCTAACTCATGGAAGGTGGCACAAACTTCAATGTACCTACCCCGGCTATCCATTGGTGGAATTTTCTAGAGAGGACATGTGTCCAAGCAATACAATTTTATCATTGGTCAAGCATTAAATGTTATGTAATGGTTGCAACAAACCCTAATTAGGGTTTTCATTGTTGAATCTTGGCCATTGATCTCGAATTGATCTAAGCCATCGAATTGTATTGAGGGCACTATATAAGCCCTGGCATTTCATTTGTAAAGGCATTAGAGAGTTAGAAAATAGTTGGAAACAGTTAGAAGACAGATAGAGAGTAGTTAGAAGGTGATTAGCTAGTTGATAGAATAGCAATTAAAGTAGAGTAGAGAGAGAAGGCAAAGATTGTTGCTAAGATGTTGTAAAAGACTTGTAACTTCATTGAAGAAATGGTGAAATTTATGGGTTGATTCGACAATTTGCATGGTCTTTATACTTCTCATATTTGATTTCATGTTATTAGATGAGTGGAAGAAATGTGCTTGATTGATGGTGAAATTCGTATATCCATACTACTAGCAGTTTGTTGATTGCAGACTTGCCTTGTGTAGTCAACTGGAATCATTCAGCTTAAGCTTAACTTCAATTGTCGCTTCTTCATTGATATGCATCAACCTGATGGTGCCTATGCCTGCAGTGATGATTTGAACATCATAAAGCTTTCCTTCGAAGATCGCACTAACCTTGTGGAGATGGTCCTGGGATGTCAAAACAAGACTTAGTTAGAATTTCATCAAAGATCATTCATTGCTCCTACATTCTTAGTATTAGAATTAGATTCTTTCCTCACCTTCATCTTTTTCCCTTTTTTCAAGTCAAAGCTAGTAAGAGCCTGTGTTCCAGCAATATTCAAAGCAAATCAGAAGTTCAGGCATCAAGTGTAAGTCCCCTTGTGCTTCCAGCAAATCACATCATACCACAGAGAGCTTATCCACACGTAGAGATCCTACATACAAGAACCTTGAAGTCATCCCGATTGATCCTTTTCGCGACATCTTCAGCATTCGGAGGCTTTACTCAAGAGAGGATAAGGTACCTTTAGGTATTTTATTCTGTGTTTGATAGTGTACAAAATACACATCAACACAACCATACCTTCCATTGTGAACGTGGTTGTTGTACTCCCAATGGCCATTACCAGATGATCCCATGTGTTAGGCAGAGAACACAACAAAAGCTTACATCGATCCTCATTATCAATCTTGACTCCCACGGAAGTTAGCTGAGCAACCATCATGTTGAAAACATTCAGATGGTCTGCAACAGATGTACCCTCGTCCATCTTCAAGGAATACAACTTCTTCCTTAGGAACAACTTGTTTACCAGAGACTTCCCCTGATAAATATCTCCAAGTTTCTTCCACAGAAGATGTGCAGTCTTTTCCTCATGAACGTTTAACAGAACAGAGTCTGCCAAATAGAGTCTGATCAATCCTCTAGCTTTTCTATCTGCAAGATCCCAGTCTTCTTGCTTCATGCTTGAAGGTTTTTGTCTAGACATGGCAACCCACAGATCTCGATCAACTAGCAAATCTTCCATCTTGAGTTTCCACAACTCAAAGTTTGAACCATTGAACTTCTCAATCTCCACTCATCCAGAAGTGTGTGCCATCTCAATCTGCAAACTAGATACTTTGCCAGACTCCCACTGAAAAAAGAATTGACACAAAACAGCCCTACTCGACAAGGATAACACAACTAAATGGCTCTGATACCACTTGTAAGGAAAGCACAATGCAGAAAACGCTCTCCTATCGTCAATTCTAAAGGGATTAGCAAGCAAGCAAGTATTTCAATTTCAGTTTGCAGTACATTAAAATAAGCACAGACAAAAGATTAAGATGAACTAGACATAATAGCACCAGAGCAAGACACCAGATATACGTGGGAAAACCCTTATGGGTAAAAAACCCACCACCAAAGAGAGATCACTTTATTCAGTAAACAACACGATTACAATAAAGTTATCAGATCCTCTTATTCGGACTGTGATCTCAAAACTCTATTCTCACCACATGCAGACACATCGACTTGGCTACTTATAAAACCATCACCTCCACACAGCTTTCATGCAGACCCTTCTTCGCTCTGCTCATCGGTTACATCTCTAGCAACTGCCATCTGTCCAACCAAACATTCCTTTGTCAGTTTGTATAACGGCCTTGGAATGTAACCGTCGAGTAATAGCCTGTCCATTCATGAACTCGTGGAAAACATATTATCCCACATTCATGCGGAAGTCGGGTCGGTTCGTATTCAAATACACCGATAGAAACATTCCAAGTGTCTGCCTACTAGTCTTTTAGACTTTGGTCCAAGTGACCATCCACAGTCGGATACGAGACTTCCCCATCGGCCATCGGAACCAGCACTGAAAAGTTACCTCGATATCCGATCAGCAGTAAACGACTTCATCGGTCTTCGGCGTAACTTTCATCTAGTCAACCCGATCGCCGAAGGCGACCTCATTGGGTATCGGTGTAGCAAACAACCAGTTCTCCCGATCTCCGATGATACCCCGATCACCAAAGGCAATTCCATAGGGTCATCGGGAAGACAACCAAATAGCTATCCTGATCGTCCGATCTTCCTTGATCTCTTTTTGCGCTCCGCCACGTGGCACCCCTTGATTGGCTCTGGGGTCCTTGCCCTGCCACCTTAGCACGGCCTCACTAATCGCTTGGAATGAAGCTCTTCTTTGTCGTTGGGTCCCACCATGGTCGCCAAGTCGCGGGGAATAAACTTCGTGCATCTCGCCATAGTGGTATAGCAATAATCGTTCGATCATCTCGGACTTGCTCACTCGTTAACTTGCCCGAGCTTCTCTCTTGCCGGGTCCCACCATTTGGTCGCCAAGCCGCGATGGATAACCTTCGTGCATCTCGCCATAGTGGTATAGCGACAATCGTTCGATCGTCCCGGACTTGCTCACCTGTTAACCGATCACAGGAAGAAGGTTCCATCGGCCATCGACATAATTACAAACAAGCAATCTCGATCCCTGATAAACTAGTAGACGACTTCATCAAAGAGGTTGCAGACAGATCGGCCCTATTGGCCATTGGCAACAATATTGCAAAGTTACCCCGATCACCTAAAGTAGCTTCATCAGGTCATCGGCACATACCCTGAACTGTTTCCCTGATAACCAAACAAGGAGGATACATCGGGTAGACCTAACTCGATACTTGTCTGCAACATGTTCATTGGCCAGAGCTACACCGATAGGAAAAGTCCACAACCCGATACCTTCCCACAAGCTGTTCCATCGGGGTAAGTTACACCGATCAACCCGAACACTGGTCAGGAGAATTCGAGGCATATTTCCAACACACACCCTTTAGTTATATGTTGCACATTTTTTATATACTCTATATTCTCCTCACGTGGTTATTTCAAAGTTAATATTCGATTCTCCTATGAATAGCACATGACACACTTCCGACATGCATCCTTTAAAAACGATTGATCGATTTAGATAGAGCTCATTTCATCATGTTTGCTTGTGGCACAAATGCTAGGATACGATAATGATAATCTCCGACTACATAGTGCTCCCATTGTCTGAAGGCATTCAACCTTATTTAATAATTTTGCTTGCATGCTCCTTACATGGCTTGATTCCATCATTTATTGCACTTGACCACATAAAAAAAGGCTTTTGATTCCAATATTAATATTGCATCAACATTAGTATCACACCATTATTTAATAATGCACCAAAATCTGAAACCATGAAAAGAATATTAAATTCAGACCAGCGCATTATTAAATATTCCACTGGTGATGTGTCAATCTGACTTGGCACAAGCATAGACAAGCAAGCAGCTCATTTGGACAAGCAGCCAGCTGAAATTGACAACCAAGTAGCTCAACCAGACAGTTAAGCAGCTTAACTAGATAGCCAGGTAGCTCAATGAGACAACCAAGTAGCTCAACCAAGCAACTAAGTAGCTCAACTTAGCAACCAAGTAGCTCAAGCAAGTAACCAAATAGCTCAACCATGCAACCAAGTAGCTCAAGTAGACTAACAGGCAGCTCATTCCAATTCTCTATTACTTTGTGCTAGGTTACTGGGTTCGGCACTTTAACTCCAAATGCTGTTCCGGGTTCATGCTGGGTCCAGATTCAGATCCGGTTCGTCGCTTGGTTCATTGCAGCTCTGACTTTATTAACAAAGCGGTGATTAGTGGAGTGATTTTTAGTGGCTCTCGCTCATCTCTATAGATTTCCAGCCACAACTTCATGTCATTGGTTGATATTTTTGTTATGGGAGCTGACTTTATCATATGCTAAAGTCTCAAAAAAATATTACAATTTAGGGTTTTAGTTTTTTCCTTGGAAAGATTGCTGGATTTTCGAATCATAGATTTGAACTCTGTGATGATTTTCTATTTCGATGGGTTTATTAAAATTTAGGTTTAAAGTTTTTTAATAAATTCAATGATAAATATTATATATGTATTATAATATAATATAAAATTTAAATATATATATTATATTATATAATAGATATATTATTATATAGTATGATGGAAATATTGTCATTGATGTCAAAGATGCAAGAAGACTATCATCAATGTCAAAGGTGATGGTTAAGGAATTGGATAGCTGTGATTTATATGAAGAAGACATCTACATGAAACCATTAATGATCAGAATTGAAGGCATCTCCATGATCAGATTAGTGATTAGTATTGAAGATGAACTCCATATACAAGATGAGGTTATACAGTGATCAATGCAGCGATCTGTTTACAAAGACAATGAACCACTAAGCAACAATCTGATATATATATATATATATATATATATATATATATTGTCTCAGCTACAGAGTACAGTGACTGAGAATATATACTGTATATTCTAATATATATGTATATACTGTATATTCTGATATATAATACTGTACATACACGGCAAGACACGACTACAGCAACAAATGGCTACAGAATACATATATGTTTATATACAGCAGCATATAGATGTTTGCCCTCTCGGGTGAATAACTTAAGACATAAAGGACATAACGCAGAATAATGCCGTAAATAGCAGACAAAGTATATCGGATCTTCTATTCATCAATAAGTGTATGTTACAAGTTACATTCCGAAGTATAAAAGGGTACCGAGGGGGTGCGAGTGCCAACCGTCGCACCGCAACTTCCACCCCTCGGTTGCCAACTAACCAAAACAATTACACATAATTAACTAATGTTATTCCTGTGTACAATAATGCCGCCAACATCATCCCCCCCAAAAAGAAAAGTCGTCTCCAGGCGACTTACAAAAATGGAGATAATGCAACCTATACAATATATCTGAAAGACTAGGGAGGGGGCTGAGAAAGCGTCCCTGAAGTAGAAGTGTGAGATGGCGGTGTCTGGGTCGCCAAGCAGGCACGAAGCTCATACACCTGCTGAGTGCGTGCAGCCACATCCCGTTCTGCTACGAGGACCTTCTCTAAAGCTGTCTTCACCATGTGTGCTGCCTCCAGTAACTCCTCCTCTTTTGTATCCACGGCCTCCGTCGCGCAGACCAACCGAGTCTGCTCGGCTGCCAGACGAGTCTCTACCTCCGCCTTCGCTGTCCGGATCTCAGCCGTCTCTGCGCGGGCCACCTCTAGCTGTGCCAACAACTGCGCCCTCTCGGCTGCCCATGAGGCCTGCTGACTGGCCACCTCTCTCTCCAACGCTACTCGGGCAGCCTCCCTGACTGCAGACTCCTACTGTGTACGCCTCAATGTATAATAGGCATCCCGGTAGACTTGCTCGATCTCGCGGACCACTGCCGTCACCCGACTCTCCACAACGGGCTGACACAGCCTCCAAGCCTGGAGCATCTCCTCTGTCTCCGTAGTCGGCCACCCCTGAGACTCAAAGCAGGTAGCAAAGGCTGTCGGGCAGCCCACCCGCATAAACTGTAGGACCTGCTCTAGCTCCACCACCACCTGCTGCAATGCTTGTGTCTGGGCGGCGGCCACCACCCGCCTACCCCTCGCTACCATATCAGCCATGTCAGCGAGATAGGTCTCAACATCCTCCCCCGTCTGTGCCGAAGACTGGGAAATCCCTGGTGCAACGGTCACTACTGTATCCTGCTGTGAAGGTACCGCCTCCGCCACCGAAGGTGCACCATCTCCTGGTGCCTGCCCAGCAGAGGCGACCTCCCCTGCCTCGTGCCCAACTGTGAGTCCATGTGCCTCCCCTGATGAGTCATCCAAGTCGACTACCTCCGCTCTAGTCTCTCGACACGGTGAGAATACAACAGCTCCCTCCGGCTGTGCCAGTGTCATCTGAAACCGCTGTGTGAGCCAGCTCTGCATAGCCTCGAGGTCAGCCCGCATCTCCGTGACCGGGGGATGGTTCGCTGTCGTCGGCTCCTCCAACAACGAAGCAGAAATAGTCACCACAGCGTCACTACCCACAACGTCCAACCGCACGTGAGGCTCGGTATCCTCCACCTCCGTCGGCCCCTGTTCCTCGACGCCCACTACCCGATGCGGTGACTCCTCCGTCCCTGACTCTGCCATGTCCTCGGTAAGTGCCGCTGTGGTTGGGCCCGACGGTGCTCCCTGGTGCTCGTGCTGGAGTGGACCAAGTGTAACAAGCGCATGGCTCTGCCCGAAGGCCGGAATACAGGTGCCGCCTACTCCAGATGCTGGCACAGTCGTGCCCATCGGTAACAGAGGTGGGGCAAACCGGACTCGTATAGGCTCCTCCGTTGCCTGACTGCTATCGTCCTCCTCATCTTCCTCCTCATCTTCCTCCTCCGAGTCCTCCATGCTGCTGGACTCCCTCCCGCTGTCAGGCTCCCCTAAGGCCGAGGCCCTATCCACCGCCCGTTTCCGCTTCGCGGAAGAGTGCCCAATGTCCAAGTGCCTCCAGTACATTATTGGAGGCTCTCCCGCTGTCAATGGTCCCTGTGGTCGTACCTCCAACTCGTCCTCCGGCACTACTTCCCGCGTGGCCTCCAGGAATAACCCTATAGTGTAATGAGGCATATAGAATGTGCGATGCTGGAGCGTCAAAAACTCATACATACGCTCTGCCAGTAACGCTGCCCAGTCATATACGATGCCATTCATCAGTCCATTCATCAGCATAATCTGAGGGAGGGCAATGTCCGACGCCCTACCCGACCCTGTCAATCTGCTCTTGATGACATCCATAATGCATCTCCAGTGGCCCTCCGCAACAAAAGTCTTACGGATTCCGCGACTCTTCGTGGCTCTAGCCACGCTGTCCAACTCCGTTGTGGTCATATTCCGGGAGACTAATTTAATCCATCGCTCCTTCTCCTCCTGTGTCATCTTCTTGGCCTTCAAGTCTATTTTCTTGCCCTGGCTACCCGGAATGCCGAATACCCTCGTGAAATCCCTTGCTTTGAAGGATATAGTGACATCCCTCCGGAGGTATTCAAACGTGCTGGTGCATGTATGCCTGTCGAAGGTGTCCACCATGAAGCGTAGGGCACCCTCGTACTCTTGGATAGGGAACACGGGCATCCGAATAGCCCACTCTACTTGTGCTTTCCGGAGGTTTTGCTTTACCAGGTCATTATCGGGAGTGTCTTGCCACCATTTTCGGCATTCGAATCCGTTCAGGCCCTCGAAAGTAACGTTCTGTGGCATCACTGTGTTTTTCGCACTTGCGGCAGCCTATGGTGCTTTCTGTTTTTGTTTTTGCCGGGCGCTGGCATCCATGGTGCCGCCTGCAACACGTACTCCTAAAGCTAAAATCCTGATATTGCTACCCCTATCCTTCTGGCTGCTACTGGAAGAAGCGTGCAGCTGTTTCTTCCAACTCCTCTTCCCTGCTGAATCCATTAATCTCCCTGTAGCCGATTGGTTTATAAAAATTCTACCCTTCGTAATGGCCTTCTTTTTCGTGCGGCTGCTTGGTCTACCTGTGGCTCTATTCTTCCCTTTGCGGTTGCTGCGCGTAACCCTTGCTGTTTGGTCTACCTGTGGTGTAGTTGCGTGGGATTGTGCGGACTTGGTCTGGCCGTGCGCTGCTTGGTGGTCGGCCCGTGCGGTGCTTGGTGGTGCGGCTGCTGCGCGTTGCTGTGCATAAACCCTTGCTGTGCGTGGTGGTCGTGGTGGTTTGGCTGTGCGGTGTTCGCGATGTTCTTCCTTTACCCCTCGCTATGTTCTTCCTTTGGCGGTGTTTGATGTTGTGCGGTGGTGTTTGATGTTTTGCGGCGTTTTATAGTCTTCCGCGGCTGCTTGGTGACCGCCTTCGGTGGCTCCCACCGCACGGTGTGACCACTGCACGATGGTTCCATCGTCAGTGTGATCACCGCACGGTGGTTCCATCGTACGATGGTTCCATCGTTGGTGGTTCCACCGTCAGTGGTTCCATTGCACGGTGGTTCCATTGTACGGTGATGCCACCTTCGGTGGTCCCACCGTACGGTGGCCACTTTCTCTCTCTCCTTTTTTCTTTTTTTCTTTTTTTTTCAAATTTTCTTTTATATATTTTTTTTCAAATTTTCTTCTTTTTTTTTTTCTTTCAAATTTTCTAATTTTTAGCGGCTGACTGACTGGGGGGTCTTGGTTCCCTCCGTTCGTGATAGATCTTTAGTTTCGACCCGTTGACTGCCTCTAGTACCTCCTTCCCGTCCAGCGTCCACAACTTTATCGCCCCGTTCGTATTGACCTCACGTATCCGGAAGGGCCCTAACCATCGGACTTTGAATTTCCCCGACTTAATTTCGTTCTTCCCATTGAATTTTAGCACCAGCTGTCCGGGAGTAAAATTCATTCGCCGGAGATGCTTGTCGTGCCACATCTTCCGTCTTTGCTAGGCTGTTTCTGTCGCCCACTGAGCCATCATCCTTCGTTCGTCCAATTTGTTCAACGCGTACAACCTCTCCCTCAGGCTTTCCATGTCGCCAAGGCGATTATCGATGGCAATCCGTAGACTCGGCACCATGAATTCAACTGGCACCACGGCTTCTTGTCCATACATTAGCTGGAAGGGAGTCTGTCCAGTAGTTACCTTGTAAGTCGTTCGGTATGCCCAAAGTACTGACGGTAGGCGCTCCTCCCAGTCATCCCTCTCTACTCCGCAAGACTTATATATCACCGACATTATTATTTTATTTGTTGCCTCCGCCTGGCCATTGGCACGTGGGTAGTACGGACTTGAGAATGAGTGAAAAATCTTGAAGTCTAATGTCAACCGGTGTATGACATGGTTCACGAAGTGGCCTCCCCGGTCACTGGTCAACTGAATAGGTATACCATATCACGTAATGATTTGTTCATAAATAAACTTCGCTGTGCTTACTGCCGAATTATCCTGGAGAGCCCTTGCCTCCACCCACTTGGTCAAGTATTCTGTCGCAACTATAATGTACCGGCATCGTCGTGTGTGGCTGGCCTTAAGAGGACCCACAAAGTCGAGTCCCCATCGCTCAAAGAGTTCTTGTGCATGCGACGGGTTGAGGGGCATGAAGTCCCGCTTCAGAGGTTTGCCCGCCCGTTGGCAAGTGTCGCACCCCACGACCCACTCCCTGGCGTCGTGATATACCGTTGGCCACCAAAGTCCTGCGAGAAGCACCTTTCGGGCTATGGTGTCTGGACCCATGTGTCCACCTGTGGGCCCTTCATGTGCCTCCCTTAATACACTCGAGACTTCTTCCTCCATGACACAACGCCTTAATATCTGGTCTGGCCCCATCTTGTAGAGTAATCTGTTGATGAGCGAAAAAGTCCTGCTCCTTAATGCGAGCTTTCTTCGTTCCCCTAGAGGCATACCCTCCGGAAATCCGGACGTTGATAGGTACTCTCCAATCTTCCTGTACCACGAAGGGAGTACGGCTATTTGGAACAAGTGTGCATCCAGAAAATCGTCATTTACTCCCTCTGGAGGTTCTCCCGACTTAATCCGGGATAGCTGATCGGCTATGACATGGCTTCGCCCTAGTCTCACCACAATTAAAAATGTGAACTCCTGTAGTAGCAATAGCCAACGACTTATCCTCCCCTGGATAATAGGCTTGTTTACTAAATACATGAGTGCTTGGTGGTCTACGTAAAATGTGAATGGTGTGGCCAGGAGGTAATGACGGAATTTCTGTACGGCATAGACCATACCGAGTGCTTCCCGTTCTGTGGTACCATAGTTTTTCTCCGCCTTCGAGAGCAATCTGCTGGCAAAATAAACGGGGTGGTCCAGCCCGTGTCCTCCTACTTGGGCTAATGTAGCCCCGATGGCATAGTTTGAGGCATCTACGTGAACGTGGAATTCCTTATCCTAGTTCGGGTACGCCAGTATGGGCGCTGCCATCAACCTTGTCTTCAGCTCTTCGAAGGCCTTGCTCTGTGGCTCTGCCCAAATGTATGGTTCCCCTTTCCTTGTCAACTTATCCAACGGGTGGGACACCTCAGCGAAGTTCTTGATGAACCTCCTGTAGTACCCCACATGACCAAGGAAGGACTTTACCCTTGTGACATCCGTCGGAGGTTCCATTTCTACTATTACTCGAATCTTGTCCGGGTCCGTTTTCAATCCTTCTTTACACACAATGTGTCCCAGCAATCTTCCCTGTGGTACCATGAATCTACATTTCTTCGGGTTGAGGGCCAACCGTGCCCTCCGACACCTCTCCAGGCATTCTCCGAGAGTTTTTAAGTGGATGTCCTGTTCGCTGTAAATAGACCAATCATCCAGGAATGCTTTGAAGTTCCCCACCGACATCTTGTCGAAGATGTGCAAGATAATGCGCTGGAAGGTGGCAAGCGCATTGCATAGACCGAAGGGCATTCGGTTGTATGCGTACACACTGTCCTCCACCGCGAAGGTTGTTTTCAGCTTATCTTCCTCCGCGATGGATATCTAGTTGTAACCAGAGAATCCATCCATGAAGGAATAGATTTCATGTCCAGCTACTTCCTCCAAGATGTTGTCTGTGAAGGGTATGGGAAACGGGTCTTTAACAGTGACAGCGTTTAGGCACCGGAAGTCTACACAGATCCGGATCTGATTGGCCTCTTTCTTGAGGGAAATCACAATGGGGGACACCCATTCGCTTGTCTGTACTCTGAAGATTATGCCCGCTTCCAACATCCGCTCAATTTCGTCGTTCACCCGTACAGCATAATTTTTGTTCATTCGGTACGGCCGCTTCCTCACTGGCTGGGCTCCTGGTACCAACGTTATTCGGTGCACACATAGTTCTGGGGGCACGCCCTTCAAGTCCTTGTATGTCCATGCAAAGACATCCTTGTATTCTAGGAAAATTTTGAAGGCTGCGGCCTTCAACACTGGATTCCAGTCATCTTCGACAAGGATGATCTTGGGGTCACTTGTCCCCCCAAGATTCATTTCTTTTAACTTGGCTTCCTGATACTTAATAGGCTCCCCCTTTGGAAATTGGTGTGCCGGCGTCTCATTCACTGCTGCCTCCCCTTCCTTATACTCGCCATATTCTGGGGGAAATATATCTGGTTCTTCTTCGATGCTCAATACGTTGCACGAGAGTGTAAATAGTTCATAATCTCCCATTTGCCAATGGAAGAGGCCATTCAAGGAGTCCCCATCGTCCCCTGAGCATGCCTCCAGTTCTAACACCCCTTCATCACTAGGCTCCATGCGACATCTATTTCCACCCTCCGCTAACTGGTGTCCCTCCGATTCCGAGTCGGAGGAAGAGGCTAACTCCTCGCTCACCATCTGCGTACGGAGATCGATTACGTACTTCCTCCCGACGTTTTCCAAAGAAAGGGTATTCTGCTTCCAGTTATGGTTCGCTTTTGCTGCAATGAGCCACCCCTGCCCCAGGATGGCATCATATCCTTTCTGCTTTAAGGGGATTACCACAAAATCCAGCACGAATGGCTGCGTGCCGACCATCACCTGCTGGCCCATGAGGGTACCAATGGGTTTAATCCCATGTTGGTCTGCCCCTAGCAGGTTGAACGTAGGGGGCCACAATGTAGGCTTTGCCAATTTTTTCCATGTCGCTTATGGGAGTACATTTACTCCTGATCCTCCGTCCACAATAGTGTCTGTTAAGGTGGTCCCTAGTATACCCATTTCTACCACCGCCGGGTGGCGTCCATTGTTGACTACCAACAACATGGGGTCGACCGTGGGGCTCACGACCTCCCTAAACACGGGGTTGGTTGTGGGGCTCACGACCTCCCTCGTTTTTACTTGTGGGGGTACACAGTTTAAAATAGCCATTTTTAGCTGCGGCATAGTCTCCAGGAGGTCTTGAATTCTCACGGGTACCTCTACCTGCAATATTTGCCATAAGATTTCCTCTTCTCCCTTCGTCCGTGGTGGACTTGCTGTCTGGTGACTGTTCTGTCCTTGTGCGGCCATTTCCCTTGTGATCTCTTCTCTGGCCTCCCGCACTCTCTCGGTCTCCGTGTGGGGATTTGGGTAAGCAATCTGTTTAGCTTGTGCCCTTGTGATTGCCAATACTTCTGCCTTCGTAGGTTCTATGTTTAGAAGGTGTACACCAGGCTTCGAGCAATTTGCGTCCTCATGGTCGCCTAGCCCGCACCATCGGCAAAGGTGCTGAGGGTTGGCTTCCTTCGTGCAATCACGGGCGAAGTGTCCCCACTGATTGCAGGCCCTACATTGAATCATCGGCCGACCCTTGGCATCGTACTGGATCCGGTTTTTGTTGTTGTTGTTATTGTTATTATTTCTTCCGCCGCCGCCGCGTCTATTATCCCGCTATCCTCCAGATGATGCCGTTGTGTTAGTTTGCTGGCCCGTACCCGCTGGTGCGGATGTTGTGGCCTGCTCTGTGAACAACACCTGGTTCGTGCTTTGGGTTTTCATATTGTATGGGCACTCCTTGGTGGAGTGTCCCATCATTTGGCAAATCTCACAGAATGCCTTCTTCGGGCAAGTACCCTTTGTGTGTCCGTCACTCCTACAGTCTGTACACCACACTTCATTTTCTTCCGTCTTACTTGTACTCCCTTTCATGGCCTTGAATTCTCTCAGCATTCGCTCCATGTCCTTCTGGAGCGCGTGTACCTTTTTACCTGATTCGCTACTGCTACTGCTCTCTCCGTCAGAATCTTCATCATCGTCAGATGAATATCTATTACTTTTCTTCTTTCTTGATGTTTTGTACTCGCTTTCTAGATCCATTGCCCTGTTATAGGCGTCGTCATATGACGTCGGGGGTACAATCTTCATTTTTTTTCGTAGGGAGGATTTCAATCCTTCCACAAACCATCGTTTTTTTAAGCCCTCAGCCGGCTGGCTCTCCATTTTACCCAAGAGTTCTTTCAGCGTCCGACTGTATGCCCGTACTGTCTCCTTAGTACCTTGCTTGGTACTTGTTGACGTGTATTTTGTACATTGCCTAACAAAGAATAAAATACCCAAGGGTACCTTATCCTCTCTTGAATAAAGCCTCTGATTGCTGAAGATGTCGCAAAAAAAGGATCAATCAGGGTGACTCCAATGTTCTTTTATGTAGGGTCTCTACGTGTGGATAAGCACCAGTGGTCGTTGTGATTGCTGTTTCATCAAGGGGCCTTACGTATCCGAATTGCAAGAACAAGATTTCCTAAATACTAATGAATTCCCAAAAAGATCAAAAGGGTAAGGTTTGCAAGAGATGAATTTTAATCTAATCCTAAGAACAACTCAATGTAGGCTAGACTTGGCAAGATTCTACCAACTTCAGTATTGCCAAGGAATTACAACTTTACTGAAACTGATGCGATCTTCTAAGGTGAATAATGATTTTCAAATCATCAAGAATCATAGGCACTACCATGAAGGTACATATCAATGACTCAATAATGAATGAAGGTTTATATAATCCAAATATTTCCAGTCGACCACACAAGGCGTCCTTACAATCAGTAAGAAGCTAGTGGTTTGGAATGTGAATCTCACCAAAGATCAAGCCCAACACTTAGTCCTTCAAACTTAAATGCTACTTCGATTGAAAATGATTCAAGAAAACAAACAACCATGAAGATAGCCACAAGAATTGCAATAAAACACCATAACTTCAATATTTTATTGATCTCAAAGCCAAAATAGACAACAATTGCTTGAATTCTTTCTTCAAAGCTCAATCTTGCTACAAATACTTTCTTCTCTCAAAATAGCTCTAAAACTTCTAACTATTTCCTATTGCTCTCTCTTTCTAATTCTCCTATCTAATGACAAAATGAAAAGGAATGAGGGTATATATAGCATACTCAATTACAATGAACGGCTCAGATCAAAAGAAGATCAATGGCCAAGATTATGACACCTAAACCCTAATTAGGGTTTATTACAAATAGCCCCCTTTTTATTGAACAATATTAAATGCATAGCCAAATATTTAATTTGGCACAAAAATCTAGGAGACATAGACCAATGACAATTAAGGTGCCACATCATCTATAACAACCTTTCTTCTAGAATCTTATTCCCTTTCCAATGCTCTTTCTTAGCATATACAATGAATCTAGACACGATTCCTTTGATCTCAGCAATTGGAATCTCGGGAAGATTCCTCATTCGTTCCTCCAAGTGGATGACTTGATCGAAAGCCTTGAGAAGAGCTGCATCCCATCCAGGCTCAAGTTCTTTGTTCTTCTCAATCAGGAGCATGGTGGCAAACATCTGATCCCGTTGCTCATTTGTAATAACATTCTCATCTTTGCAAAAGATGACCTTGACCCTTTCTTCTAATTCTTGAAGATCCACATCTGTCTCAACTTTGATCCTCCTGCCGAGAATAATACATAATACTTCAAACACCTTGTCCTGGATCAGATGGATAATCTCTTCAACTTGATTGCATTTGTTACTGATGTCCTCAAAAAGAACTTCCTTCATCTGGAGTAAAGTTGACCATTGGAGTAAACTATGAGATCCTCCATCCATTATCTTTTCTTGCGCTAGGATCTTCCTAGATGTTTGTCTGATTACTTGCAGGACAGGAATGATAACATCTTTAGTATGAGCAAAAGCAGCTACAGTTATCATTAGGTTGTGGATGATCTCAAGAACCTGGATAGCTCTGTGAATGGTCTGCATCATTCTTGTTACAAATTCAATAGCAACTGTATGAGATTTGTCAATCCAAGAGCTCATAAGCTGGACCAAACTCCTGACTCTCTCTGCCTCACCAATTGATTCAAGGGGAAGTGCTTGTACAGGAGATACTGCTGGATCCTGACGCCTCAAAGGCTGATTGAGATGGCTAAAGTAGCCTCTCCAAGCACCTCTCTCTCTCTCAAGCTTTCTATTCTTTTCCATTTCTTCCTTAAGCTTGTCCTTAAGTGCTTCAAACGAATCGGTTGCCTCATCCAACGTTTGCTCGGCTGTGAGTGGACCAAGCTCAAATGTCTCTACATCATATTCCTCTGCGAGGATCTCACCTTCATACTTGTCCACTGCTGGTGTAGCTATCTGTAATTTCCTAGATCCTGTCTCATCTCTGATCATCTTGGACATCTTAGTGGCCTTCCTCTTTTCTGTCACTTCCTGAGAATTTCCAACAAGGCTTTCTAAATCAATCACATTATCTTCGTCCTCGATCACAATCACCCTTGTTAGTCTCTCTTTTAACCAATCTGGAATGGCAGACCTTGTTTCTCTAACTTGTATCTCCTTAGGCAATGTTTCTTCTTCTCTGAGAGGAGATGTCACTTCGTCATCGTTCTTGTCTTCATGTAGCTCATTGACTTGGAGAGATCGACTTGATGAACGTTGAGGTGCCTGTCCTTCTTCCTGTTTATCGTTCTGTACCATTGATTCCATAGATTCCTCCATTTCAAGTGTCCTCTTCTCTTGTCGAGAAGATGTGCCGGATGAACGATCTCGGTTGGCCTCTGGCTTCTTCTTGGAGGATTCTCTTTTCTCAGGTCTCTCTTTCCTCTTCGAGCCTCTCGGATGAGGATTACCCTCACTTACGCTTCGAAGGTTGCCCTCGCTTGTGCTTCTGGGATTAGGATTACCTTCACTTACACTTGCTCCTCCTTCTCCTGGCCTTTCCTCCAAAGTAAAAGTCATAGATATGCCCCGCTCTCTCAACTTTTGATGTTGCACATCAACCCATTTGCGAGTACAGGACAAGACTGGAGCCATCAAAGCTTTTAAGTCCACAATCTTAGGTTCATTCCAATCTATCCTCACTGCCTTGTCCTCTCTATCATATGATGACTGGAGGTGCCTGCCACTGTCTTGAGCTTGATCGGCCACTCTGTAAACTTTGCATTTCCTGATGAAATCCAAAGGCAATCTGGAATGCATCTTTCTTTTCACTTCTAAATCATCTGAGAGATTCATCACAAAGTCTTCCACCTGAGGTTCATGTTTGTATTTCCTTCCGATTGTCTCCTCTATATACCCATAAGGATCAAAACTCTCTCTCAAGGCAAAGAATGAAAATGAATATAAAGCTAACTCCTTTTCTGCATCATCCATGGCTAGAGCATTAGGACATACCTCAATTGAATTTCCTAGTATGATAGGCACAGGAACTCCATTTCCATGCTTGTGTCTGAATGCCTTCGCATAAGCTGCCAACTGTCTAGTTACCTCAAGTAACACTATTCTGTCTGTCGGATATCTCGGCAACATGTAGGGAGGTGAAGGACATCCATGAACTCTAATATATGTAAACTTCTGAAATTGGATGAACCAAGCGCCATACCTCTTTAAAAGCTCTTGTGCATCTTGAGATAGCCGATTGTGAATCCCGCCTTGCAATGTCCCGGTGATGTTCATCGTGAAGGTATCATTGACTAACTTGTAGTCACTTCTTGGCGGATGATGCAAATGAACATAGGAATCACAAACTCTGACTTCCCCGGGCCCTCTTCCGATCACTCCTCTGTGAGGTAATCCTGCATATTCAAAACTCCTTATCAAGGCATATATGATGTATGAACTCATGTGGAAGGACTTGGTAGCCTTCAGTCTTCTTAACTGCACGTCCAAGCAATGGCTAATCATTCTAGCCCAATGAATTGTTCCTTTTCCTTGAACTATCACTTGGATGAAGTAGAACATCCACTTCTCAAAATAGAAGGCTTGAGGAGCTCCTGTGACTCGGTTGAGTAATGTTATCAAATCTCTATACTCCTCCTGGAAGTCGATCCTATGTGGTGTGTTTGGAATCTTGCTCAGGCGAGGACGACTCTTGAGTAACCAATTCTTGTTGATGATGCTCAAGCAAGTGTCTGGATCATCTTCGTACATGGACCTGGCTCCTTCTAAGCTTTTATAGATCATATCTCTGTGCTCCAGAAGATGGAAAGCCTCACTTATAGCCTCCTCTGAAAGGTAAGCCAAAGTGTTTCCTTCCTTGGACACGATCGATCTTGATTGTAGATCATAATGGCGAGCACACTCGATCATCAACTCATGGCACTGGATTGCTGGAGGGAAGCCGACCGCCTTGATAATGCCACTTTCAATTATTCTTCTTGCGACAGGTGATGGCTTGCCAATGTAAGGAACCTCTCGAAACTTCTTCACATTGAAGTTTCCCAAGTTGGTATCTCCAATGTTGCTCCACTTCGACACGATCTTGGTCTCCATTTCTTCATTCTTTTGATCTTCCTTCATGAGGGCTGGACGACTGGTGGATGCTCCTGCCTTCGGGGTCGCCATCGTGACACCTACACAACATTTCATAATGAGTAATGGATTTTGCAATATAGAAATATAGACTAGATTAAAGATTGAATTTAGGAAACTTCATGATAAATCCTTGAATTATCATTTCCTAAATATAACGATGTAATTTGGAATTCAAGATTCAAAATTCAAATTCAAAATTGAGGCTAGGACGATTCAAAATTCAAAATTCGGACAAGGGAGATCTTGCCATACCTCTCTTGAGAACAAACTCTAAAAAAAAATGCAAAATTTAGGAAATTCGCCTAGGCAAAATGAAGATTGAAGTCTTCAACGTGAGCTTCTTCTAGCAAATGCGCCTCCTTTATCAACTTCACCACCTTGGGTCTTCAACGCCTTGAGGGAAACTCGCTCCACCTCTAACCTCCAATAAAGTTCGCACCCTTCCTTGGATTGAAATTTCGCTCTTCTCCTTGGATCAAAATTCGCACTTTCTAGTGCTCCTCTCCAAATCGCATATGAACAATGATTGAATGATGGATTAAAATGTTTCAAAATACCCTTCTTATATAGGCGCTCATCTCTTTAATTGCCCATAGGCCGACTTAGAAAATAAGGCAAATAATAAACAAAATTTAAATAAAAAGGAGGCTGACTTTTGTAAAAAACATTAAAATAGTATCCCCAAGCGCTCTCCCTTTTTATTTAATTTAATAATTAATTAATTTAAATGCCTTTGTAATTAATAATTTCGATTTTTTAAAAGGCTAAATTAATTATTAAATGCCTTATGCGCTATTTTTAAATGCCAATTTAATTAAATATTTCAAAGTTTTTATCGAATTTAGCATTTAATGTACTTCAAAAAATTATTGGCGTCTAGGCATGGGAGGAATTTGGGACTTTAATCAATATCGCTCTGGTCCCTGGGAGAGGGACAGGAGCGCCCATGCATTTTGGTCCTCCATCTTTCATTTTTCACGTTTGGAACTTCATCCTCTACGTCCAAAATGGGGTTCTCGCTTGGTATTTTGAGTTTAACCTATTCCATCTTTGGAATGAATACCTTTTAAACCATTTTCGCCCTGGTCCCTTGGTGAGGGACAGGAGCGATTTTTGCTTTTACTCCTTGGTCCTTGTTTTTTAAACCGTCAAATCAACTTGCGAGGTAGGCAATGATCATCCTTGTTTGTTCTACGCATGTTTAACTCGTCCTTTGCAAAGCAAACTTGATATTCTGGAGATTTTCGCCCTGGTCCCTTGGTGAGGGACAGGAGCGAACTTTACTTCTTGCCTTTGGTCTTCATTTTCCAAATTGCCAAATCGAGTTGTGAGGGCAATTGATGATCTTCCTTGTTTACTTTATGCACGCCAAACTCGTTTCTTCAATACCAAATGAGTTCTTCTAAGGATATTCGCCCTGGTCCTTGACTGAAGGACAGGAGCGATTTTTGCATTTGAGCTCAAGATTTGTCGACTTTTGACGTTAACTCCTTGTTCTTCGTCTTTCGAAAGACATTTTGGACCTTGCATGACCTTGCCTTGACGTAACTTTTGAAGGGAATGGTTGATTCTGTAGAAATCGCCCTGGTCCTCCAGTGAAGGACAGGAGCGATTTTGCATTTATGGCACAAATCCTTAATCATATTAACATCGAATTTTCTTCAAGGCGTAAAACATTGTTTCTTACTCCATCTTGAACGTTTGAAACGAAAGAGGCATTTAAAAATTAGGCATACTTGACTATTTCGCTCTGGTCCCTTGGTGAGGGACAGGAGCGCCTTAGGCAATTCCATCAAGTTCTCGTGGTCTTTGCAACTTTGTTCTCCCTTAAAGCATTCCAAACATCATTTTGACTTCGTGTCTTGACTTGGACCCATTCAAATTCGGAGAGGGAGGCTGGATAACCTAAATTTCGCCCTGGTCCCTGGATGAGGGACAGGAGCGATTTTGTATTTATAAGCCGACTTGCGTTTCGCCAACTTTCAAAATTATCTTCAATGGGGTGATCAAGCCTTCCTTCATTTGTCTCAAACTTAAAACTTACTTCACCTTCGCCAAAAACTTGTCTTTTGAGAAAATCGCATTGGTCCCTGGGAGAGGGACAGGAGCTTCATTTGAAAAATCGCCTTGGTCCCTGGGAGAGGGACAAGAGCGAACTTGTGTCTTGGGTAGATTTTCTCTTTCGTGGTCCATTCAAGTTATATTCAATGAGCAAAACATACTTTCCTTGAACTCTTCCAAATCGCGAAATCATTTAATCTTGCAAGAATAAGGCAAACTTGGTGTTCAAGCTCCGGTCCTTCAGTGAGGGACAGAAGCGATTTTTGTCCTTAAGGTCAAATGTTCAACCTTCTATTGCAAACGACTAAGTCTGGGTGCTCCATCATGTTGATTTCATCTCTTATTGCGTCCCTGATGCTTTAGTTCGATCAAAATGAGGCCGAAAATGATCTAAGTAAGCCATTTCGCCTTGGTCCCTGGGAGAGGGACAGGAGCGATTTGGCCTTAAACCTTAAAAAACTTGTCTTTTTGAGTCTCAAAAAAATTTTCAAAACCTTCAATCCATGTTCGATTGCATCTCCTGGCGACCCTGCATAAAACAAATTAAACAAGTCAATAACCAATATGCATCAAATATCCATTTTCGCCCTGGTCCCTGGGTGAGGGACAGGAGCGATTTCACCTCTATAGGCCAAAATATCCATATTCTTGGTCTTCAATCACTTGACAAGGCAAAATTAGGTCATCTCCAAGGCCAGAGGCAAGTTAGTAAACTTACAAAAACTTGGTCAAAATTCACCCGGACAAAATTGCATAATTCAATCATTGAAATGCCAACACTTTAGACCTAACTTGAAGGTACCCTCAAAATCTTAACTGGACCCATCCTGAGACAATCTTGACTTCCTGGCAGGCTCATCTTATTTCAAAATTGCAATCTACGCGAGGACGCTCAATAATCTTTCAAAATTGGATTGGACTTCGGCTTGAAAATATCAACATGAAACTCCTAAGGTTTAACCCTAGTCCAGACGACTCACTCACTCACTCAAAATCCTAAAGGCAGAGAGAAAAACAGGCAAAACAAAAGCAAAAAGAGGGGGTCCCCATTTCAATGGGGCGATGTGTGAAATGGTCACAACAGTACTGTATATCTCTGTCACAATTTTGTTGTCATCACGAAGCAACTGAAACTCCTCCGTGAATTCCTTCTGTAGGGTAGCCCATGTGGCCACTTTTTGCTTATCTACATCAGAGTACCAATCTATGGCGACTACACGTAACGTGGCTGGGAACTGCTGTACCCAGTCATCGTGGTCTGTTACTCCGTTGGCGGACCAAATGGTCTCACATGTACGGCAGTGCTGTAAGGGGTCTTCCTTGCCGTCCCCTGTGAACTTTGGTAACTTTTGTTTGCTCGCCATCCCTGGTCGTCTTCTTGGAGGCGGTTGTGTCTGTGTCTGTGGCCCTGCGCTACTACCTCCGGTAGTGTTGGTGGTGTGTCCTGGAGGTACGGTGTTTTGCCTGTCGCGTGTGGCACCTACACCCGTACTGTTGCCCTCCCCTTCGTTCTGACACGCTCCTACTCCTACTTCCCGTTGGTGATCTTCACTCCGTGGCGTGAGGGATAAGTTCCTAAACTGATCCCGAGTCTCCTCGACTAGATTTCGCCGTAACCTTGTTTCTTCTAAAAATTCTTCGTGGCTCCGTGTCCTTCGATGATCCGGCGACACGTAGAAATTTCCGTCGGCCTCTGCACCTTCCGTGACACCTCCTTGGTTCCCCTCGGGCCCCCCTTCGGCAGGTCGTCCTTCGGCAAGTTGCCTCAGCCTCCGTCTACGTACTACTTGCTGCTCCAGAATCAAAGCCCTCTGCGCGGCCTCCCACTCGTTCATTTCTGGTTTTCTATTCCTATCTTTATTCAATAGGTTTGGCATTAATTGTCACACATCTCCATAACTCTCAATTCTTAAATCAAAACATGTCTTTATTAATT
The DNA here is from genome assembly GCF_030272615.1 of Cryptomeria japonica. Classification (NCBI taxonomy): domain Eukaryota; kingdom Viridiplantae; phylum Streptophyta; class Pinopsida; order Cupressales; family Cupressaceae; genus Cryptomeria; species Cryptomeria japonica. The sequence goes on from NC_081411.1 coordinate 280,822,146, forward strand.
CATCTGCTCAAGTACAACTCGTGTCAATGACACTTTTATTTGAAAATAAGAAGTTCACGGTTCAATTCCCTCCCGGCCTGGTGCCATCTCTTTCCGTTTCCCGTCGGCTGTTCTCTTCGTAGCGTTGCAGGATTTGTTGTCGTCGCTCTTCCTGGGCAATCTCCTCCAGGTGGGCCTGCTGTGCCAGCGATGCCTGTGCAAGCAACCGGGGGAGGTGGTTCATTAACCGGTTTACTGCCGGGCTAACCTCCAGCGCTGTCCACACGGCACTTGGTGGGATTTCTGCCTCCGCCGCTTCTCGTCGAACATATGTCTGAATGGCTACCTGGAGCAAAATCGAAAATTCTCGCATTGCCGTGTCTTCTCCTGTGTACAGTTTTGTTCGGGTGTCGTCGGCCTCCGGGTTTACTTCACCAACGGGTAGGCCCATTATGTCTGTGCGCCATCCGTGTCTTCCGTTCCCGAGTTCGTCTAGGCAACGGCGCCAAATGTTTGCCCTCTCGGGTGAATAACTTAAGACATAAAGGACATAACGTAGAATAATGCCGTAAATAGCAGACAAAGTATATCGGATCTTCTATTCATCAATAAGTGTATGTTACAAGTTACATTCCGAAGTATAAAAGGGTACCGAGGGGGTGCGAGCGCCAACCGTCGCACCGCAACTTCCACCCCTCGGTTGCCAACTAACCAAAACAATTACACATAATTAACTAATGTTATTCCCGTGTACAATAATGCCGCCAACAATAGATATATGACTAAAGTGAATACACATACAGCATATAGATGACTATCTGAAATTCATCTACAGCATACAGGTGCATACATATACACAAATAGACAGAGGGTATATTATGCAGAAAGCTACTATTCGATGGTACATAATTAATACATAAATAAGAACATACAGATCATAGACAGCAATACACGAAACAGTGGTGCCGACCATATACAGCGACACACAATCAATAAGACATTAATTGTATGTTCAAATACGAATTGATTATTACTAAGAAGCAAGTCAAAATACATATATGTAGTCAATGGCATGAAATTGCAGTCAAAGGAATATTAAGAGAAGCGACTAAAACCATTACTGTTTCTCACGATACTGAAGGCGGCAGCAGATTGTATGGTGGCAGCCGCTGGATCTATGAAACCTTGCTTCATGGAGTTGAAGACCACGTAATTTATATGGTGGCTGACAATCTTCAGAAGACCACGTATTAATCATATAAGTCGATTAATAAGACAAAAGGTTTCGATTTGATATTATTATTCAAACCATGAATCGAAAATAAAAAAATAGGTAAAGAATATCGTCTTCAGACATCACATGGATATAGTATCGGCGGCAAGCTATTTAGTAAAGCGGTGACCTTAAATAAATTCCTTGATTAAAGAATGTTATACAGCTGTTAACAAAACTATCGAGAGCTATGACAGGTGGACATATAGAAGCTAACATCCTTTTGGGTATGTTCCAAGACATATATAATTAAAGATAAAAGCATCCAAGTTGAAAGAATATGAACAGTGATCACATATATGTTAACAAGGCATCTTTGCTAAGAAGCTTGTGAGGAAGAAGACAGCGTAATGGTCGATTCATTGCAGCGACTGATTTCAAATAATCATCCATATAAAGAATGCACAACAATGACAATCATTAGTGTTATTCGATATGAGCAGCAGTGACACTTACGTAGAACAGCGACTATGTACCGGTCAACTATTATGAACAAAGACAGCGTTTAAGCATGAGTAATATATTATTGACTATAGACGTGGATAATATTATTAGCAATTAATGATAATTGAAGCTGATGGTTATACTATAAACTATTTTTATTGGTAATCATAATATTGTTTTTGGTCATAATCATAACCTGTGGTTATGAATGGTTATTAAGGAAGGATACGACTCTTTCATGAAATAATGAATGGAAGAGTATATATGTACATTTATTTGATATCAGTTTTCTGAGTGAGTGAGTGTGTGTATAATAAAAGAAGATCTTTGTGTGAGAGTGGTGTACGTGTAGAGTGAATAAAGAGATCTTTATTAGAATATCATTCAGTTATAAAGAAGAGGAGAGCATGCCTATTACAGCAGGTACATGAATATCATTCCAGATGCAGATTTGAAAGAGAATATATTTCTGAAATAATTTTCAGACTGTATAAATAAATTCTGAACAGTGAGTGATATTTTCTGAAGTAATATTCCAGATAGTTTTGATGAAGAAGAATATGCTGCAGAGATAAAAAGAAACTTGTATAAAGTTTATATGATCATGTTTCAGAAGTAGAGAGGGCGATCTATGAGGATATTATATCAGACTTGAAGAAAAGATTGGTTCTTAATGAAGTTTACAGCAGATTTTTAAATACTTTCATGGTCGAAATTTGTGCAAAAGATAGAGTGTATGTTGTGTATGGGACAACATTGAAGATCATTTTGATAGCAGATTTAAAGAATTTTTTACAGCAGATATAAGAAAGATTTTAATGCAGATTTAGAAGAAGAATTATGACAGATTTAGGAAGAGATCATGATAGATTTGTGGAAGATAATATAGCAGTTTTATGAAGAAGAGTATATGCTTGTGAGGAAGGAAAATATATGTGCAGATTTGAAAAGATTGTAATGTCCATCATCCGTTGTTATAACAACATTGTCAAGATGGAAATTCAGATTTATATGAAGTGGGTTGGTGATCACTAATTCTAGATTGGGGAGTTGGTGCTTCCAGTGGGTTGGTGCTCACAAAATTCAGAAGTGAGAGTTGGTGCTTCCAGTGGGTTGGTGCTCACAAAATCAGATTTGGGAGTTGGTGCTTCTAGTGGGTTGGTGCTTACAAACAGTGTTAGGGGTTGGTGCCTACAAACAGTGTAAAAGAAATTTATAAAAGCATTGATTTGTCATGGTTTTCTCCTGTAAGGGTTTCCACGTATATATCTTGTGTTCTACTTGTGTTCATATTAGTTAAATCACATATGAATGTTGGTATGCAATGAATATGTTTATGAGATAAGTTATATACTTATGATTAAAGTTGAAAAGTTTAAATTGGTAAAAGATTGTTGTTATATTGATTTGCCCCCCCTCTTAGTATAACCGTGTGCTCTTCATAATATATATATATATATATATATATATATATATATATATATATATATATATATATTCATTGTTTTGTACTAACGAACCCAAACTCCCTTTTAAAATTTTGTTGAACTGGGTCTTCGAACCCGAATTGGTGCCCGAACCCATTCCGACAACTTAGACTTTGAGTAATCCTTCGAAATTTATATGACGTTGATCATCAACCTTTGACATCAATGACACCATAATGAACAAGATTTTGAAGGGGTTGAGGGAGTTTTTTAATTTTTTTTTGTAGAAAATGAGAAAAGAGAGTGAAGAGAGCAAGATGATCATTGTAGTGGGTGAAATGATGCTTTTAGGGGCATTTTAGAATTTTTGGATGCAAAAATAGGGTAAAAAAATGTCTAATTTTTTGTTACTTTTTGGCACCCAGTGCTTTTGGGAATGCCCAAGTACGCCTAGGTATGCCTAGTATGTACCTTGGGCATACCTAGGTGTACCCTTGGGCAACCTATGCCCAGACGCACCTAGTATGGGTGTGGGACACCTTAAGGGTATACTTGATAACATAGAAACAAAACAAAAAAACTCGACATGTGGTATATACATGCTTTATAGGACTATTTGAAATTTACAACATAGCATAATGTTTGTTTAACTTAAATAAACCCTAGGAGGATAATTAGTGTTGGATTCCAAAACAAACACCCTCAAGTGGTGGATTGAGATACCATAGAATTTGATTATTGAATAGCTAAAGCAACAATGTTAGCAAAGGACTAGTTCACCTACATGGTGGCAAGAGAAGATGACCTAGCATACAATATGGGAAGTGTAATAAATTGGATTATTTTCCAAAGGAAAGTACCAAAAAATCAAAATCAGGTAGAAAGCTATGCACAAATTGTGGCTCTAGTGATCACGATAACAAAGACCGCCCCAACATGAAATCCACTAATGTGGTAGGAATGGAGAAGAGGATACATATGTATAACTTGTGACAAGAGGAGCAAAGAGAGAGGTATGATATGTTGGTTTGCAATCATCATCTAATTTTTTTGTGCTCATTTTGGTTGTCACTCTCTTTGGTGTTTTCTAGGGTCCATTTGTGACTTCATAAGCCATTTCCTAAGCACTAGAGTGATTTCCTGCTATAATTAAGCCTTATCTCATCTGTAAACCCTATCCTCAAAGTTTCAAGTCAAAAATCCAAAAAGATACTTATGTGTGAAAATGGTGGTGAAAATAGGGGGAAAAATCGTTGAGATGTCTGATTTTTTGGAAATTGCGATAAATCATGTTTTTTTTTCCATATCTCTGCTTCAATAGTTTCAATCAGACTTACTAGTATGCGTGATTCCCTCTACTATGTCTATGCTTTGTCTCTATGTTTACCTTTACTTATTTATTTGATCACGACATTTTACCTTTGTATTGTTTAGATGTGGATCTTGTTAGAGGAACAAATCAAGCTCCTAATCTTATGCTCTATTCTTAAGCACATGTTGGATGATGTGATTATTGCATACCATACATGTATTAATCATGTCATTATTACATTGGATTACCTGGTTAGACTTAACAACTACCATTTTATTCTAGTTATGGGTTTCTTTGAATGTACTTGATATGTATGAGACAAGTATATGAATATTTGGTGGTGCCATTCTTGTGCACCCACTATATTTGTTTCTCATGTTAATGGTTTGTGTGCTTTTAAATTTATACAGCTAAACAGATCATGCTTAAAGACAATGCTATCTGTTTATGGTAATTAAGATCTTTTTTGAGATTTGAATTAATGCTTAGGTAATGAACAATATATTTGAGATTTCAGATAATGTCCACTTTCTTTTTAATATGTTTCATATTACTTTGAACAGAAAAGAGCTCGATACCTGTGGCTGAGCAGTGTGCATGGGCTCTGGGAAATGTTGCTGGTGAAGGTGAGGAATTTCGGGACATTTTATTAGCACAAGGGGCTTTGCCACCTCTTGCACGGTTATTGTTATCAAACAAGGGTTCAACATCAAGAACTGCAGCTTGGGCTTTGTCGAATCTCATTAAGGTTTTCGTTTAGTAACTTTTTGTATCAAAGAAGAGATCTTTTGTTTCCTATTTGTTTTTGCCAGCTTTGCCAGCTTTCTGTATCAAAGAACAAATTTTTTGACACTAGTTCACATGCAGTTGCCTGTGTGATTTTTGATTCTAGCGTATCCTACAAGGTGTCCTGCATTTTTTAATCAGCACAAAATGAATTTGTAATATTTTTATGTTTCATTGTAGTAGTTCTCAATGGCTTTGTTCTGTGACATTTCTCCATCCCCCTTTTTATTGAATTATTATAGACAGGGAAAGCGTCTGATCTTGGCATGGTCTTCCCCGACTCTATTTGAAAAAAGTTTCCATTGTGTTATATTTGTTACTGTATCATTGAATGCAATTGGTACTTTAGCCAGATAATTGTAAAATACATTTGTTTGAATAAACCTTATGACCAATAACATCTGAAGATTTAGATGTTAATTTTTTGGCAGTGTTTTGTAATAATATTTCTAGTGGAATAGTTCATATCATGTGACTTTGACCTTTTAGATATAGAGTTGCATGCATACCAATGTGGTCTGTTCAACTTTTTGGTAGTGGAGTAACCTATGAATTTTGAGTACTAATGTAAATTTCATAAAACTCTGTAAGAGAACCAAGATGGTTGACCCTGTTTGGGAATGCAAATCACCCTCTTGGAAGTGTACATTCGGTAAAGTGCATTTATTGCTTCATTTGAAGGTTTTTCATAAGGAAACTGCTTGTGTTGCCTTTGTAAGATTTGGGTCACAGGGATGGTTACCCAAAAAACAGAAAAAAACATGTTATATCTAGATATCCACAGCCAGAAACCAAAAAAGGTTTTATAATTTGTTTATGGGTTTTCTTCACACTACATCTTTGTCTTATACATTATAGAATGAAGAAACATTGAGGTTGTAGAAAATGTGAATGCAATAATAACAATTAATGATTCTCTCAAAATTTTACTAAAATTTATGGAAGGAAATGTACGCACACAATATTATGTAAGGCTATCTGAAATAATGATACCCTAGTGTAAAGCTACAAAAAACTATAGCGTAATATCATGGGAATTATTCTAGAATTTTCAATAGCCTGAATGGTGCAGGAGTTTCTATCATAGTAACGACCTTGAAATTATTATAGAAATTCTCAACAAAAAGAAAAAGGAAATCAATGAACAATTGCTAACTTCAAAGCATAGTCGGGAATCTAAAGAAAGATGTTGAGACCTACAGTTTGAATTCCAAATAGATACATCAGGATAATTATGCTGAGAAGCATAAATTACAGTGATAGCAGCGGGGGGGACATATGATGTCATGGCCATAAAAGAAACTGAAAGAAAAACTATTTAGAGCTAACATTTAAATAAAAATATAAAGACAATTTAAAAAAAATATATTAATGCCTAAAAAAGTAACATAAAAGAATATAATATTTACCACACTACTAGAGTAAAAACAAAACAAAAGAGTCGCTAATATAATAAATGGTGGCTTTACCAAAAGTAAAACGACAAGTTACATACAGAAAATAAAACAAGTGTACTACCAAAAAGTATTTCATAAATAAAAATCAAGTAAGCAATTTAGACAAAACGAAATAATTCTTAAATAGAAATAAAATTTTGTGTCTATGTACTAAATAAAATATTTCTAAAGAAAAATAAAATAACTCTTTAAACCATAGTTAGAAGACTTGGACTCAACAAGCTAATTTTTGACTCGGACTTGGACTCAACAAGCTGATTTTTGACTCGGACTTGGACTCAGACTTAAGACTTAGTGCCCAAACTCGACGAATACTAGGTAAATTGAAAAAAACAAAAAATATAGAGATCTTCAAGGATTTAAAACTTGTTGGGTTTAAATTCAATTGTGAACTCTAGATGAATTCATTAAGGATTGGTTGGTTAAGTTTTTGTTCACGAAACCAATATTCACCTTGGGGTTTTCATCTTATGCTGAATAGCTGAACAATAACTTAGACTCTCAAAGAGGGTTTCACCAAAATGAAGAACCAAATAATGAATGAAATTAGTCTCCACAAGCTCCTTTTTAAAAACCCCTGTGGAACTTTGTAATGTCTCGTTTTGCCAGCTTAAAATAAATAAATGATTAATTAATTAAATTATTAATTTCTCTTTAAGTTATATTAAGGCAATTAATATTTAATTAATTATTTATATTAAGTGACTTTTTAATATTAAAAAATTAATATCAATAAAGTCACTATAGTTATGAGTGGGATGGGTGCCAAATAAATTATTATAAAAAGGTGGCAGAAAGGAAGATTAATCACTGGAAAATTTAATTTTTTATCAAAAAAGAGAGCTTGGTTACAGGTTCAACACCTGAGGATGGAAAACCTTGGGATTTGGGTTGTTTAGATGAAAGTCCAATCAACTCGTGGGTGGATTCATTGCAGGATTCGCATGTGGGCTTAATGGTGAAATTTGGGATGTCTTCCAAGAAGACAATTTTCAGGAATATTGTTCAGTGCTTCAGAAAAGGGGTTTATCTCAGAGGTATTTAATTCAATATCATAGTAAAGAGATTCTAGAGGTGTCTATTTAATTACCAGAGATCAAAGATTGTTGTTCAGAAAATAAATGTGTGAAAAGAAGACATAGAAGCTTGGGTAAATTAAGTTGAAGATTTTTTATTTTTTTTTGATAAAAGGCTATAAGACTGAATATTTATATTGATAATAGATAAATATGTACATAGAGAGTTACAAAATTGCAAAAGAAGCCACATGATTGGCTTTGATTATCAGCCTTTGAAACATGGGACCGGGCTACAGAGACCTGAAATAAACTAGACCAGAGAAGAGACCCTCTGTAAAATTGGAACACATAACAAAATTGGCTAAGTAGTTAACTAAAAACTATTGTAAATTCCCATTAGTGCCATATGCATGCTCGGTCTGCAAAAACTTTGAACAAGTTATCCATGAAAGAACAGGTTCACATTATGTATCCAAATCACTGCAAAAAACAACACCAAAACACTGCAGAACATATCAAATATTGGGAACATTCTCCCCAATCTCTTCATTGGTTGGTTTTTCCACTTCCTTGACAGGAACATGAGCTGGTGAAACCGGAACTAATCTTGGAATATCTGATGCTGAGTCCTCCTCCCGATGGAACACAACCATCTTTTTGGTGTGTGGTTTGTGAATAAGTAGGCAATGAAGGGCATATAAAACCTCTGAGTAGTGGGTTGCTACTGGAGGAGTCAAAATGTCCGCAAACAGAGCCAATTCATTTCCAAGGACTCTACAATTGTTAGAATCCTAACTGATTTTAATTACATCTTAAATCTTTGCAAACACTGGTTCCTTTTTGAGGTATCTACTTGGAAACATGCCACCTTTCCATGCTCTACCCTCATGGAGGTCATAATTCTGGATTGCCTTATCTAGAATCTATCCACCGATGAAGCCTGCAGCCGTCATTAATAATGATATTGTCAGAAGTTGGACTCATTGATGAAAGAAATATTATTTTGTGAATAAAGCCAAATCTTTTAAATGTTTGCTGGCTGTAATTCAACTGTGGGCATCATTGGTTAGATATAATCTAAGGATGGGTGATTAAAGCTGTGAGTTTATTATCTGTGGTTGCAAGGAAGCCTATCCACGACAGCTTTAGCATATGAAGGGATTAATTTGTATTGAATGCAATAATAGCATGGAAAATAATGAACTATAAAAGCTACGTGAGAAACTTTGGCGTAATGAAGGCATTGGGAGTTCTGAACATCTATCTCCTGTTTATGCACCACTGACTTGAGTAATTATTTTATAAAGGAAATTGGTTGATTCAAACGTGTTGATGATTGTCATCATCGGGACTGAATAAAATACAAGTGTGGGAGTTTCCTTTCCTTAGTATGACATTCTGAAGTTTGTCGATCTGTTTGAAGTGTGGCATCTCTATTGACCTGTGTTATCAGTGTGAGGATTATATCCGATTCATGATCTTTTCTGGACGTGTTCACTTCGGCGGGGCACAAGCTTCATCATGATACTCGACTATTGGCTCGGCTGGAGTCTTCTTTACATTGTGGAGTGTTGTTGGTCAACCTCAATAAGTCTGCAAGGTTATATTCCTATCACTGTGTGTGGACCCCTTTGATGTGAATAATTACCACCTTGGTGTGGGCTTATTTAGTGACATGGCATGAATCTCATGTGGGTGGTGGTTGCTATCCCACAGATTTGTATTGGAAAGATTGCCTTTCCCTAGCGTTGGCCCTCAAACTTGGCAATGTGAGCATCAGGGAGGACTGGGTCGCTGTATTGTGGGAGGACTGGGTAACTGGACTTCAGAAGATTTCTCTGTCCCAGGAATGGATATTCATGGAGAGGAGGTGTTGCTGCTACAGAAATAAGGAGGTGAACTTACAAGACAAATTCTATGTATGTTAGCATTTACATCGGTCAATATAAATTTCTATTACTATCATATTTGAATATTGTAGTATGTTACAGTTTCTATGTTTGGAATTTGGATGAAGTATTTTGCTATCCACACCTGCTTCCTGTTTGCATATCAATTCATATGTGAGTATTTTGAACTACCAACTTGGCATAAAAATATTGTAAGCTTGAACACAAAGGTCTGCAAATATAAACTCAGATCATTTTCAGTCCTGTACCAACTATTTGATAGAATGTACAAGGGAAAACATAATTTTAGTCAAGGAATCTAGAGGGGATATTGCAAACTTTCTTGAATTTAAATTATAAAATAACTTTTAAAATATTAATCCTTTTAACCCTTTATAGTGACTTTCTAATAATTTACTCTTTGGATCCAGGTAAAATCACTTTATAAAAATAAATATTTGATTAAAAAACACAATTAATTAGATACAAGCTGCCTGAAAACATTAATTTAGACAACTTAATACAATTAATTAAACTACTTTTCCGAAAACTTGGGCCATAAATGGGGTAATCACACATACATCATTTTGCATTTGTTGTATCTCTGTTATTATTTCCTAGCATAAGTTTCTAATTGCTATTGGCATACACTCATACATTGGCAGTCTAGCAGTTGTATGCCCACTGCTTCCTGCTGCCATAAGAGTGATATCTTGAGTTGCTTAAATGTTTGAATTGTTAGAATTTAAATACTTGTAAGAAAATCCTAAATCTAAAAATGGCATGAGTGCTGTAGGCAAATGACAATATGAATATCCAAATTTGGTTGGATTTTCAAAGAAATTAAATGTAGAATTAATTTTACAAGATAACCACAACAAATTTTTTGAATTGGAAGCAAACTTCAAATCAATGTCAGAAAATGAAAAGGGCAAATGATATCAGGAAACTCACCATCACTATAGGAATAAGCTATGCCTGTATGAGAAAGTTCATGAACTGAAGAGGTCTTCAAAGAAGAAGATTGTTTTACCTGATCAGGATGTTTTATATACTCTTCCATTTCACCAGTTGATTTCCTCATCCATGATGCTTCGCATCAAAGAAAGAAACACATGTTTTGAGCTTTCTTCTGTTCACGTTCTTTCTTGAGCCTAGCATTTTCATCTTGCAACTCATTTTGACAATTTCAACTTTCAAAATGCTCATTTTGTTTTTGAAGTAGTGTCTCTTTTTTATCAATCATGCTTATGTTTATTATTGAACATGTATCTTTTTTGTCATGTCTGCTAGACTCTTCTCTCTCACGCCTGCTTTATAGTGTCATGTGACTATAGAATTCTGTCTGCTACTGAAGGTTGTTATCATTTCCTATGTTCCTTCTATTTCTGCAATAGACTTAGGTTGTGAACTATCTACTGGTTTTAAATGTTCATGACCAAACTTTGACATGCTTTCCACTATTAATAAAGACCAGTTTCTTTATTTTTCTTATTGAAACATTCTCATGACTACTGTCTGAAATTTTTGCCAACCGAAATATAATATGATGGACAAAGAAATCTGATCTTTATCAAATATAAACCAAAATGGCAAAAGGTATAAGAGAATACAAAAGAAATATATTTTTTTATCTTTGAACAATTCTTGTTTTCTGTTCAATGAATACTGGCTTGATAATTATAATATTTACTATATTTACTGACACAATAATTTGTGTCATCTGCTTTTGAGTTTTAATCTGAGATAAAGTTGCTTAACAATCTTCTATTACTGACCACAGCTGAAAGTCGTAGTCTGCAAAGAAACATCTTATCATCTGCCCAGATAAGTTTGGCAGTATATCGAATAAGATTCCATCTTCGTATGCATACAAGTAGAAATAAAGTTAAAAACGAATTTTCAAATGTCAATTGTGACAGATTCCATGACAAAGTCATTAGAAAAAAGTAGCAAGCTCCCAGACAAGAAACGTATGTTTGGAGCCTTTGTTAAAGTCTCCAGACCTCTAAATTTTGTAGGATCCTCTATTGGTGGAAGAAATTTGGCAGAGCCTCTGAATCAGCTGCAGTTTTAACAGCATCTTCAAAACTGGAAGAACTATGGAAGATTTCTCAATCAAGATAAAACTACGAAGTATAGCTTTCACTAAATGTGACATCCAGAAATGGCTATGGATTGTTTTAATTTTTCATAACTGTGGCATGACTGTAAACCTAAAATCATTCATGATTCTTCAACTATTTTAAAGCTGTGCCTGCTTTTGTAAATCAAACAGCAGGACTTGTCACCGGCACTTTTTGTGATTCCACATGTACTGTTAAAGGACTCACTTTTCACACTGGAATCTCTCATAACATCAAACCATGAATCACCCATTTCAAATTGCTGATTGATCCTCATGCTTGCTGCAGTACTCATGTTTAACTCGTAAATTGTGGGCTTTTCTAGTGCCAAGAGTTACAACTCTAATAGTGATTTTCACTTTAGATGATTCCTGTCTTTATGGAGCAGTTTCTCTGAGCTTTAAGATGAATTTATAAAAAAAATACTGTCTTCTATGTTTGTTTCACTAACGTGGGAGCCAACTCAGACATGCTTGTTCTTCTTGCCAAGGTAATATGAGGAAGGTTTGCTCTAGAGTCTAGACTGGTTGTTTCTTTACTATTTTATTCTTTTCATGTTAAAAAGGCTTTTGCCCAAAAGTAGAATCCTTTTTATTGGGTTACAAATCAAAATAGTAATATTCTCTACATTTTATTGGGGTCCTTGACATAGACAAGTTGCAATCACATAAATGATAAAATTGATTCTAAAAGCAACATGTCCCTTCACTTAAATGTTAAACATCATAGGTAATATAGATGAATGCTATGAGAGAATATCTGAGAATTTATGATAAAGTATAGATGTATAAGTAGTCAAAGGAAAGAATGAAATAAGGAAACCCTTATTTAGTCACCCTTAACATCAAAAATAGCATCTGTATCAAACACTATCAAATACTTCCTTGGGATGTTACTTGGAGTATGTTCAGACCAATAGAAATATGTGGAGAAGTTCTTCTATGTACAAAGGTAATTCCAGCAGAGCTGGAATAAGGAATCTGCTATGTGCCCAAACCTCCAGAATCCGTAGTTGAGGGCAATATTTTGATGGCATTGGACGGGGCATAGGCATGAGTAACTCTCTGCCTATCTTTGTAAATGGGGTCCTTTTCTATTAATAATAATTCATCCAAATGTATGCGACAGTTTGTTTATGATGAAATCCCTGTAGATATTCTAGTCTAGGAGTGTGAATTGTGGAGTGTAATATGATTTTTTTGAATTATCAAATTTATTAAATTTTCTTGCTTCTCAAGAATGCCCATTCATTTTTCATTTCTAATATTTATTTAAGGTTAGGCCATTGGCCTTTATGTATCAAACATCAATGTGATTTTATAAAACTCACAAGCTGTAGTCCACATATTTAAGACATTTTTTTGTTTGTAAATTTGTTATTTTTGTGAGTTATGTAAATGCTGATTTTCTCATAGTCAAGCATATGCCTTGTTCTTTAGGGACCAAAACCAAAGGCTGCTACAGAGTTGATAAAGATGAGTGGCATACCTGAAGCTATCATTCGACACATGCAAAAGGGGTAAAATAAAACAGCTTGTTTACTCTTAGTGCATTTTTACCAAGCTAAAAATGATTTGTTACATTTGTAATGTTCTACCCTTTGAAAGCAACACTTTGATAATTACATTGCATGTTTTATTATATAGCTGGTCGGATTCATTATTTTATTCTTTATTTATGACTGCTTTACTACTAGTTTTTAGCAATTGTTGTGATATCACTTTATACATCCACATAAACGGTTCATCTTACTAATCGTTCTATATATTGTACTCTATGTTCTTGGTCATTGTCATCTACTAGTGAACAATCAATATACAGTTTGAGAGTATTGCCCTATACTCTTCTAATTCTTCAAAAGGCCTTCATCAACCAGTATTTTACATATAGAAAATTTTTCATGATTCATTTCTCATAACCATTTTCTTCAGGTTACAGTTTGGTGGGTGATTGTTTTAGTTAGCAGGCTAGTCATTTTTTGCTTAAGATTTTGGGTTAGTTGTGGCTGGTAGTTAGATTGCAGGTTTTGGGAATATTGTTGCAATATTTTGCTAGCAAACTACTGCCTAATATTCTCGCATCGTTGCTCACCAATGGACATGTTGTGACCTTTTCACACATTTCCCCATTGCAAATGGGGATCCCCCCTCTCTTGCTTTCACTTTGGTTAGTTTAGGGTTTTGGTAGCATAGTGGGCAATTTTGAGTTCCCGTGCCCGAGTCTTGGATTTTTTTATCATGCCTATTTGTCGTTTAGGGTTTTGAAGTTATAGGATCAAGTGCATAAAAGTTGAGATTTTAAATGATCCTAATTTTGTCTAAGAGTAAACTTTTTGAGTGTTAATGTGTTTTTTAACGTCCTCGTCGGTAATTTTAAGTGCTAAGGTGTTTTAGGACCTTTAGGAGTTGTTTTCTTGCACCTAGGAAGTTATTCAAGTTGATTTTGCACTTTATCCCCATAGGTTTCCTTTTTTTTCACTCAAATTTTGGTAAATCTGCCTAAGTCCCAATGTGCTTTATTGAAAATTCTAAGTGTCCAGATGATTGAGAGTGGTTGAATTGTTAAATTCCTAATGAAAATCCATATTCTAAGGGTTAGAATGTCAAAATTATTGATGGGAGGTGCTTTTCCCCCCACATTTCCGACGACGCTTGATTTTCCCCACTCAAAATCATGACTGGTGGTGAATTTCCACTGGATTCCTGACAGACCTAATTTTTCCCCCGCTTATTATCCAGACATGGGGTGATTTTCCATTGGGATGATGAAAATTTGACTAAGTGTGGGAATACCTCTTGACAACCCACGATTTTCCACTAGATATGCGGATGACTTTAATGAGGGCTAAAATGATGATTCTTGATGTCTATCGATTTTCTGCCAGGATTGCGGATGACTTTAATGAGGACTAAAATGATGATTCCTGATGCCTATCGATTTTCCACCAAGACTTTTATGACAAGATTTTAAGGATTTTTGTGCGGATTGTGATTCCAGGCCTTAAGCAAATTTCCACAAGTCATGATTTTGATGATTTTAGGTCCAGATAACAATCCAGACAGGGATCAATTTTCCCCCAAGGTGATTTTTTGTGCTAAGTGGCAAGTTTGAATTGGAATTTTCACTCCTGATAGAGATCGATTTTCCCCTAGAGGCTTTTGTGTAAGGTTTGATGAAATTTTGTTAGGATTTTTATCCTAATAGGGGTCGAATTTCCCCTAAGTGGCATTTTAATGATCTTTAATAAATTTTTCATTGGGATTTTACCCCAACATGGGGCGATTTTCCCCTAGAGGTCAATTTTGATCTAAATTTTAAAGTCTTTTAAATAAATTGACCCAAATTTAGTTGTTTTTACACATGATGACGACTATTTAAAAAATAAAAACAATTAATAAATGATTTGCAATAAATACTAAATGATTTTCAGATTTTGCCCAAGCAAGTATAAGTATCAAGGTTTTATCCCACATTGCTTGTGTGATGAAAACTCAAGGCAAAAGCAAGTTTAAAAGAGGGAGGCCAGCATTATAATATTATTATATTTGCCAAGTGTGTTGCTGATTTAGGCGATTTTTCTCCAGCTGTTGAATTTGGTGAAGTGTCAAATTGACACATTTGAGGCTGAAGATTGTTTTCATTCCTTATTTTTCTTCATTTCCAGCCTTGGGCGATTTGTTTGGCTGGCATTGGAGGAAGTTATTTGCAGATTTTTTTCAGACTTGTATGTTTTGGGAGGTGGCGCCATACTTGAAAGGGGGCGATTTTATTTTGGAAATTATTTGACACCATTTTGGGTGAATTTCCTTCATTCTTGGTGGTGGCCATTGTCATTCCTTTCTGTGATAACTTCCAAATCTGAGTTTGACGCCATTATTGCAGCTTGTGTGACCTCCATTGTTGGCTGGTAACACATTTTCAGAATTATTTTTCACCAACCAGCTTGTTCCAACCTAGGCGATTTTGTTTGGAGGTGTTTTTAGAGGCGTTTTAGAGCATTTTCAGACCTTAATGCTGTTGCAGGTCTGAAACTTCAGTGTCAAGGGGCTGTCCTCAGAAAACATTCATTTCCATTTTCCAGCCACTTACCTATTTAGGTGATTTCACTTGGAGTGCATTTTTGCACCATTTCTTGGCGATTTTCTGAGTTTGCTATCATTCCTAGAGGTGCTGGGTGTCTTCAAACTTGTTGGCAGCCATTGTTGACTTGGGAAGGTGTCCTTAGACAACTTCTGTGTGAAAACACTACTTTTCACACCTTTCCTAGTTCAATTCCCGATCCGATATACTCCTTTGCACTCTAATTTGGATGAAATTTCTAAATATAAGAAAGTGTCTTCAGACTTTGCTAAGTCTGAAAATTGATGATTTTAGTGAATTTCCTGAGGGTTTTATACCCTAATCTTATCATATTTACTTTCTATTCATTGAGAATGTTGATAAATTTTTTGATTTCCATTCCTAAAATTGTCTAAATCATTAGGAAATCAGAACTTGTTATCAGGAATATTTTTCGAAGTTGCTTACTTCTAGCTTCATATAGATGCAATGTTGAAGTCGGGAATTAGCATCCGGAAGGAACAACAGAGGATTGTTGATACTGAATTCTATCCAGAATCCAAGATGTCATCTAGATGGAAGGAGATTACAAACACAAACATGCATTTCCTGAACATGGACCAGATGCGGCAGCGGATGTTCAGAATTGGAAGCCAGATCCCTTCCCCAACTTATGCAAACATTATGAAGAGTGGCATTTATCAGGCCGTTGGATTTCCGCAGTCCATATAGTGCAACAAGCTAATCTTGGAGTGTGCACAATGTTATGATGCTCGCTCCCGAATGATCAAGACTTCTAAGGGTGCCATCATTGCCTACCTTGCTGAGGATGCAATTGCTGAGGTGTTTGGAATTCCATGTGAAGCAGACATGAAAGATAGGATCAAGGATGAATATGAAGAAAGATATAAGAATAAGATGGATGCATGCAAGAACGTAGTGTTGTAACCTAATCACACATCACCCCATTCCAGATGGGGACCCCCTACTTTTTAGGCCCTCTCGATCATTTGGTCGTTTGGTTTTGTTTTTCGTGGTTTTTTGGTGGCAATCTCATCAGTCTCTTAGCTTTGTGAGTGTTCAGGGGTTAAATTGATTAAGTCTTCTTTTCGTTTGAGTGAATTTGATGAAGTCTAGGGCCTGTTTTGTCAGTTTTAGGGTTTCTGCCTTTAGTCCTAGATTTTAGGGGTTTTTGTTAGGGTTTTGGAAAAATTGAACATATAACTGGAATCAGGACCCTTCAAGGAACCTCCCAATAAAATTGAGCCAAAATGGAGCAACTTTCTATTATTAGAAAGTTCCTATTTTTTAGGGATTTTACTAAGTCCCAGAATGTCATCATTTTGCCAAAAATCAAACTTACTATTTTTAGTAAGTTTCTATTTATAGTAAGTCATTATGTGTCCTGTTTTAGCACAGACGTTCTGAAAAGTTTCTATCTTTGGAAGTTTATTTTTGGCAGGACCATTCAGGCAAGGTGATGAAGATCAAGCATCCACGACTACTTCTAATTCTGGAAAGTCAGAAAGCAGATAGAATCACTCAAAAAAAATGGCTAAGTGTTTGAAATCCATTCCTGAAAAGGAAAGCTCAAGAAATTCACCCAAGTCCGGAAGAAGCAAGAGTGAAATTCTCTCACCCGGAGGAATTCACACTCAACTGCCAAACAGGGTGCTAAACTGGAGGAGTCATGGAGGATTCAAAAAACCATAATATTCCATGACACATGCAAAATGCCACCCTAGGGCGATGAAGGGCACTAAAACTCAAGTGTCATGGAAGTAGGAAAAAATAATGATTTCCTTCCCTTAGTCAAAATTGCACCCTAGCACTGTGGAGGGCGCCAAATTGGGGGGTGCAAGGAATCCATGGAGATGTTGAAATTCCCCACCAAGTGCAAAATGCTGCCTCGGAATGATGGAAGGCGCCAAAATGGAGTAGTCAGGGAAGAATGGAAAAAAAGTGTGAATTCCAAGACTAAGGCAAAGATTCGCCCAAGAAGGTCAAAGGCCGCTAGGATTAGGTCAACATGGAAAGCGTGGAAAAGGTGTGAATTCCTGGCCATAGGAAAATTTCGCCCAACACTCAGGAGGGTGCCAAATTGGAAGGATAAAGGAAGGACAAACAAAATCATGAATTCTTCCTCCATGAAGAATTTCCGCCCTAAGACAAGGGCGGATGCCAAAATGTAGTATGCATGGAAGGATCGAAAAAATGATGAATTCCTTGACCTAAGGAAAATTCCGCCCATCACTCAGGTAAGGCGTCAAAATGAAGTGTGCAAGGAGAATTGAAGAAATCATGAATTCCTCCTTCCTAAAGAAATCATGAATTCCTCCTTCCTTGAGAAATAGCGCCCTAAGGGGTAGGAAGGCGCCAAAAGTAAGGGGTCAGGGAAATTGCAAAATGAAACAATTCCTTCACAAAAGGAGAATTGTGGCTTGGCTAAGAGAGGAATGTTGAAATGGCTAAGTCGAGAATCAAGGAAATGATGAAATTCCAAGACATACTAAATTCCATGCTTAAGCTTGAAAAATCGAAAATTTGTCTAAGGCATGAAAATCCAAGGGTCAAGGAGGAATGAAAAGGAAAAATCCCCTCATGAAATTTTTTGAAATTTCCATTTTTAGACATCAAATCTTATCAGAATTTGAAACTTTTTATAGATTTAGAATCATGAGAGATTTCTCTCTCTAATGGACCCGACTCCTAAATTTTAGGAGGATATCTAAAAAATAGGAGATGTTGGAGAAGCATGGAAAATTCCTCCCGGAGCAAGAAAAGTCAAGCTAAGACGATGAATCGGGCGAATCTTGAAGAATATTCCAATTTCCCTCCAAAATTTGAAAGAATGGCAAGTTAATGAGTTGGTAGAAGGAATATTCTAAGTATGACGAATGACAGTGCATTAAGTGAAACTTCCAAATTCAAACTCAATTACAAGAGAAGTTCCATTTGCATGGCGTAGTGATTGGGAAAGTACGACGCATATTAAATTCAGTTGCTAAATTAATGCCTCCCAACTTAGCAGTACGATATGAAGAATTCTGTATAAGTGTGGAGAAGCATTTCATTTCTCATGTGCAGGATTTAAGAAAGAAGAATTGGAGAAGTGAAGAAAGGTCATACTTAGTCAGTTTTTCATCATTCTCAAGTTGCTTTTTTAGGATGGTGGAATCAAGCAAGACAACTACCATCACCAGGCAAGCATTGATCAAAGCAGAGATGAAAGGCTTCCTTCCTATTTCCCAGATGAATTCTAGATGGAAGGAAATCAGCGATACAAATTTGGGCACATTCAACCTGGCCCCCTTCAAGATCATAATGTTCGGAACAGCATGGCATAATCCATCACCAACAGCTGTCAAATTCGTCAAGAGCAGAATTGTTGCGGCAACTGGTTTTCCTCCTGCTATTCAATGGATCTGATTTTGGAGTGTGCAAAGTATTATAATCCGGAGCGGAAGACAATTTCAACGTCAGATGGCAGGTTGTTGGCAACATTGACTCCGAAAGCAATTGGCGAAGCTTTCTGAATTCCTTCACACCATTCCATGATGTATAGGACTATCAGCAGAGCTCAAGCAGTGTATGACGTAGGTCCTGCCAGGTGTGCTGACATGATCAACAAACAGTGGTTGCTAAAGCCTAGGCCGCATATTTCCAAAATGCCAAAGATTCTCACTATCTTTGAGTTTAAACAAGAATATGTGGACCTGATAAAGATGTTGAGCAGGGTAATGGGATGTTCACATACTGTGAATTTTGAAACATGGATGTTTTTCTACATTGGCGAGATCTTGAATGCAAATGGGCTAGTTGATTGGGCCAAATTGATTAGTCATTACTTGCACGAACAACTGAGGAACTTGAAAGAAAGAAAGTCTCAATCCTTCTTCATGAGCTCTTACATAATCTATATGCTTGCACGAAGGCGAGGATTTGATGGTCTGCCAGCAAGTGGAATCATGGGTTGCGGACCAGCATAGCTGAAAGTGCATGAGCGTTATCCTCAGCTGCATCTTCACAATGTTAGTTCTTATAGGCTGGCGAACGACACCTTCACTATGTACTTGACGCTGCTAATGCAGAAACAGTTGCACATAAGGGTGTCGCCACAAGCAAGGGCCTTGGTTCAGAAGTATGGAGCCACGTTCTTACAGTTTCCAAAATTCACCTACATCAGGACGCAGGGATTCTCATTCCAGTCATATAAGTTGCCAAGGTATCCATCCGACAAATTCATACTGCTGGAACTCATGAGGCAGTTAACAGCCTATGATCAATTATAGAAGAAGAAGCGGTCTATTGAATTCCCAGTTGTCCTAGGTGATTTCATGGAAATGTGCTTAGGTTTGGAAGCAGCTGAGAGTGCAGCGGAGGAGTTAACATTCTATCGCCTACCATTTTATACATCCAGAGCTCAGTTTGATCCTCACCGCCAAATTAGAAAGGTTGCTAGTATGAAATTCATACACAAATTTCACTTAGAAGATTATTGGGCAAGTGTGGAGGATGACCTTGAAGTCCGGAGGAAAATCTATTCCAGACTGCCCTTTGACACCATCAGGATAAGTGAAATTTACCAAGTGTCGGATCAGGTGAAAGAGGATTTGGACCTAACGCAACCTGAATTTGAGAAAGTCAGCCCATTCAGTTGCCACACTGGTCAGAGCCCGAAATTGATGATTTGAATGTCTTGGCTAGATCGGTGCTAAAATTCACTAAGCACTAGGTTGATTGGCAGATAAGGAAGTTGACGGAAGGAAATGTTCATTTGACATATCTTCACAGGCCCAGGTAGAAAGAGAAGTTCAAATTGATAAAGGGAAAAGTGCTCCGAAGAGACCAAGGACGGAAAGGAAGAAAGATATCCAACAAGACGTTCATCATGAATCCTAGCATGAAATCCGTCAGGAAGTTCAACAAGAGGTGCAACAAAAAGAACCTCCGCAAAAGAGAGCAAGCATAGAAAAGGTGCAATCACCGACAAGTTCTTCCAGTGTACATGAGGTAGAGATGTTCCCATAGGAAAATCCAGCGGATCCACCTCCAGGTAATACTCCAGCACCAGATATACTCAGCATTAGTGCTTCAAATAGACCCAATCAACCAAGAGGTCAATGACAAGAAAGTCCTCTACACCAAGAAGCGGCTCATTAGGATAGTTTTGTGGAAGCCATCCTAGGCGAAATGAAGGAAGAATCACAGGAGCAAGAGTACACGAAAAATCCATAGTCACTCCATTCCTGCTCCTGATTGGCTGATAGAGAGACTGAGGAGGGAACTAGAAAAAGAAATTGATCCAGCTCGGGAATTAGAAGAGTTGTTGAAGAGGATGAATCAACCCGTAGAAAGGAAGGCTCCCCGAAAATTTTCAAAAGTCATGAGGAATGAATTCGGATCCCGAATCTTGCACATTGCTGAGCCTACAGTGGATAAGGGCAGGAATGAAATTAGGCAAAAAGATTATGTTATCAAACAGGTTGATCTTGGTCCCACTTCCACGGGACAAGTAATTGGAGACTTCGAAGGATCTTCCTTAGCCATGAAGGAAAAGATGCTGAAAACGAAGGCAAAATGTAAAAGGTTGAGGGAAGAAAATAGAGCTTTATGCGAGTACATTAGAAGTTTTAAAAGGCCCCTCAGGGAAGCAAGTCCTTCATTCATTCCTCCTTCTTCCCTTCCTAAGAAAGTTGTTGATGATGCGGAGGTAATTAGAGCAATGTCACAAAATCCCAGGGAGTGGACAAAGGATGTTTACACCAGAGAAATGGGACTCGCTCGGACTCGGCGAGTCCGAGTCCGAGTCATGCTCGCCGAGTCTCTGGTGCTCGGACTCGGACTCGTCCGAGTCTGGCGAGCAAACTCACCAGACTCGCCGAGTTGGCGAGTTTCGCTCAAACTCGCCAAACTCGGCAAGTCCCAAGCCTCAAACTCGACTACTGGCTGGGTTAGTAAAATGACAAAAAAAATACATTTTAAAAAGTTTTTTTTAAATGAATGGTATCGTCTTTGCGATGCCCCTTCACCCCACCTTGGGGGCGCTGCCCCCAAACCCCCGTCGAAAAATATGGGGGGAAACTACGTCGATAGAAGTAGGGAAAATTTAAGCACCGAGTCTGACACTGATTGGATCGACCAGGTAGATATAGAGGCTAAGAGCCTGAGACTGTAGCCATGGCAGAGGAGGAGTGGAGAGCACGAGCACAGACTGGAGATTTAGAGGCAGATAGTGACACTGATGTTCCTGTTGTTGGTGAGCATGGCATGGTGTCACGAGGAGCAGCTATGGCTGTCGAATCATCCAAGACCTACCTTAGACGCCTTCGCAAGGGGTCGGGGCCGGAGAGTGCAGGCTCCTCTGAGCCATAGGCTTGTAGTTGTATTTACCTTTGGTATTTGTATGAAACATTTGATGATCATCATATGATGACATGGATTTTTTATTCCATGAGTTTTGTAATATTGTATACATTTGACAATATTTATATATCTATGTTATTTCCTTCAGCTACAATTTGCGTTTATGCTTATGTGATTGATGTATACTTGTGTATGTAATCAAATGAGCCGAGTTTGATGATGTTATTGTGTCTTTAAGGTGTATTCAATAAAGGGTGCCTGAAACAAGTTTTAAATCTTTAAAAATCTCTAAATTTCTTGAGTTTTTCACTTTCTCGAGTCCAGCCAAGTCTGGAGCTGAGTCTGACGCCAAGTTCGAGTCGGCCTTGCCGAGTCCGAGTCCCGTTTCTTTGGTTTACATTGAAACAAGAAAATTCATCGAGGATTTGGCTCAACTTCATTCAAGGTTCGTAGCCTTTTGAACAAATTGGAGGTAGCGGAAGGATTGTGGGAGGATGTTCACATATATCAAGACTTAACCATTCCGCGGCTCAGGGCTCTAACAAAGATTCCCAGGCAAACACTAATTGGTGGGAAAGTAATTCACGAGAACGAGGTTTATGACTTTCCCCAATGGTTCTGTGCTGTTTGCTCAGGAAAGAATACTTTTGACAAATTTAGCATGGAGTCTTTAACCTTGAAAGACTCAATCAGAAGGGTGCAGGAAGAGGTCATCAATGCAATTGAAGCACTATTTGCAAAGAAGCTCAATGAGAATGGAGTAACAGTGAACTCCCTGAAATCTCAGTTGCACGAGTTCTTCTTCGTAGGTTCATTCACTAAGGAACATTTTGCAAATGTTTCTTCATTTTCCAATACAATGAAGAGGACACAGGAAATCATGATGGAATGGGAAAGCTTCTTTTCCAAGAGCAAGGAGGAAATTACTTTGATGGAGTTTGATTTTGAAAATGTGCCAAGTATCTACATCGGAGAGTTGGAAGCCATCATCAGTAAATTCATTGCATATGCAATTCTAGAATGGGATAATGGTTGTCCATTCTTGGACGGGAATCTTTTGGCTTAATAGTGGTGGCGCATTTACTACTGGAATATTTTTGACTTAGTGACGGCTTGGTCAATGCATGTTGAATGCATGAGGAATCTTCTTGCATGCAACCGTCTTATTAATGGTTTTATGTCAGATTCCCTATGCATGTAGCCATCGCATGGGGAATGATGGGCATTTATTTCTTGCATGGGAATGTTTGTTGTATTTTGGGCAAATTAGATGTAATGGGGCGCATTTAATGCACAAATTGGATGCCATTTTTGGGTTTTTTTGAATTAATTGTATATGGGCTTTAGTGGGCATTAATAGCTGATTCCCACCTTGCTGCATCTTGTGTGGAGAATCTTTTAGGGATAAACCCTAATTAGGGTTTACATGTGGTCAAGGCCAGAAGCCTATATAAAGGGGTGACCCCCCTCATTTGTAAGGTAGGAGAGATTATGGTCTGAGATTATTGCTAAGAGTTTTTGAAGCAAACACTTAATACATTGTTCTATTGATGGTGTGTTCTTGTGTTGTTTTGGAGCTCACATGGTCTCACTTTCTTCATAAATTAGATGTGCTTTTATGTTGTTAGATGAACTAGATTTGATAGGATTATTTGTTGTGAAGCCTGTGCTCATACTTTTGGTGTGCAGCTGATTGTTGCATATTGTGCAAAGTTAGCCTGAGCCTCTGTTTTATGTGTATGTTTAACTTCGATTATTAGTGGAGATTGTTCGATTTGATGGTTTCTATTGGTGATTTGAAATCCTTAACACACCCTCTGAAGATTGCACCGCCTTTGTGTAGTTGTGCATTGTTGGCGAAGCGAAGTGTGGTTGGATTTTGCATAAGTAATCCCGTCTCTGTGTTCGTAGGATTAGATTAGTCTTAGCCTAGTTCTCTAAACCCTCCCCCTCATTTACTTTTTTGCATATTTTCAAATCTAAAAATCCAAAAACAAAAATAGAGCTTTCATTGCAAATCATTTGCATAGAAGTCCTTGAACCTGCATAAATTTGTTATCCTCTTCAAGTGAATGCGTAAGGCCCCTTGGGTTAACAGCAAACCCATCAACTGACTGAGTCACGTCCACGCACTAAAGAAACCTTGAGATTAGCCGTTTGATCTTTCTTTGCAATCTTAGCATACGGCCTGATTTTAAACAAGAGAGAGTGAAGTGACCATTGGTAACTTTATTTTGTGTTCGACGTAGTCATAAAAAACATGTCAACACATAGTGAACAAGGAGTGGATGATCGAACCTAGGTCTCATCATTCCAAAGCTCCCAAGACACTCATGTGCACAGACTTCAAAGATGAATATAGTGATTTAGTATTCCTACTTAATCGAGTGATGGGGATGCCGTAGGGTGCAATATATGATGGATGGATGTTCTATTTCATCCAGGATTGTCTGAAAGGAACATTGATCAATTGGTCAAAAATCATAAGTGACAATCTGGATTTTCAGTTGAGGAATATGGAGAGGTCCAGGTCATTCGCCATGACTTCCTACTTGGTGTACCTGCTTGCACAATTTGTTACCTACAAAGGATTGATATGCAAAGGTGAAGTCGGGAATGGACAAGGGCAGTTTAGAAGTTATGAATGCTATCTACCACTGAACATGTATCAAATTGAAGATTATAAGAGAGTGAATGATGCATTCACTATGTACATAACGCGAATGTTGCAAGGTGGAATCCACAAGAGGTTGTCCAAGGAAGCAACAGAGCTGATAGAGAAATATGGATCGTGGTACATAGAGTTTCCCACTTTCACATACATAAGGATTCATGGATTTCAATCCAAACCTTACAGGCTTCCTAGGTATCCTACAAACAGAATGATATTACTTGAGGTGGCGAGACAACTTCTGGAGTTTGATTCTATCCAGAAGGACAAACATAGAATGTGGATGACATTTCCTATTTCACGAGGGAAGACATTGGAGGTTTGCCAATCCATCGCAGCAGCTAGCACAACAATTGAAGAACTTGCATTCTATTGATTTGCAACATACAAGAGAAGAGAAAGATTTGATCCGAATAAGAAAGTTGGAAGGATCAGGGGAGATAAGTTCATTCACAAGATAGACATAGAAAATAATTGGGCCAACCTGATGGACAAACAAGCAGTGAAAAGAAGAATGTGGTCTAGAATGTTCGTGAATTTCATGAGAAAGTGTGGACTTTTCCTCATTCCTGACCAGATATTAGATGACAAGGATCATACGCATCCACAATATGAGAATGTAATGAATAAGGCTATTCTATTGCCTAATTGGTCAGAACAAGAAGTGATAGATTTGAATGTATTGATGAGAGAGGTCGTGAGTTTCTCCCGAGGATGGGTAGTTAGCTAGATGAACAAGTTAGTTGACATGGGTGTTATCTTCACTTATGAAAAGATGAAATAGGAAGAATCTGCTTCCGAGGATGATCAAAGAACTATTAGTGACATAAGGATTCATGCGGATGAGGTGAGTTGGGCTCCCAAATGAAGGAAAAACACACTAGGAGAAGTCAAGGCTAGAGGGAAGAAGATTGAGGAGGTTAAGAAGAAGCAAAAGATTATCATTCCTTCACCTTCCCTCAGTGTCTCATCAATCAAGGAAGTTGAAGTGTTGAAACAAAACAATGAGGTTGAACAATGTTCCAACACAGTGATATTACCAAAGAATGTTCAAGATTTACATGCCACCGCTACATCTGCTCCACCTAATGAAGATGATGATCTATCGGGATCCCCTACTGTCCTTTTGGAGGTTAGTTTGGGAAAGAATGTATATGATTTGACCAAGGATAATCCTGATGATGATGACGATGTTATCTCGGCATTGAAAGAGCTTGATCGAGAGATGTGTCTCGATGATGGTATGGAGATGGCCACTATTCTTGATTGGCTGATGAAGAGTATGGAGAAAAGTAAGATGGTAGAGGTGCAACGATTTGATGACATTGATGACTACTTAGCTACAAGCAACAAGGAGAAAGAACCTAAGAAGGTTGAGATTTTGTCACATATAGCTAGAGATGAGGCAGGAATGTGGATTGCGCAGGTGGCTGTTCCTATTGGAGATGTGACGAAGGATGTTGCTACTCCCATGGATTTCCATATTACTTCAGTTGCCCTTGGTCGTACTACAAAAGAGCAAGAATTCCAAGAAGTTGGTGATACTCTCAAGGCAATCGGTGCGAGATTCGATAGGGAGATAGAAAAGAAATAGAAGTATGAAGAAGAAAATATCAAACTTAGAGAGTACATTGCAGGGATAAGGCATGAGAATCCCACCCATATTTCCCCTATTGTAGTTGATCATGGACTACATACACATTATGAGGCAGCGAGAGATACACTCTCGGAAGTGGAGAAATGGATTGAAGATACGAAGAGACAGACGAATGATTTTCTTACTCACTTTGTCTAGGCTTTTGATAGGACAACAGGGCTCATATTTAGGATATAGTATTTGGAGGGAGTTTGGGAGGAATTCCGACCTATTCAAGAGAAGACTATTCCATGCCTCAGAGCTTTGAAGAAAATTTCTATGTCCACATTGATCAAGGAGAATATTGTGAACGATGGAGAGAGAAACGATTTCCATGGCTGGTATTGTTCATTAGCCATGAAGAAATCAACTTATGAGCACGCACAAAAGGATTGTGCAGAGATGGAAGGATCAATTCATGATATTCGGTCGAAGATCCTTGCCTCAATTGAGGAATTATTGGGAGTTGATTTCAGTGAAGCCAGTGGTTTACACTTAGTAGAATTGAGAGACAAGATGAAGTTCATATACTTCAATCAGTTGGACTCTTTGAAGAAGAGTCAGATGGATGACTTAGTGTCTTTGTTGATTCATGTTCACAATTTGTAGAAGCTTATGCCAGATTGGGAGAACACCTTGGATTCTTGCTCGGATGCATTGGATGTGATTGATTTACAACAGGATACTTTACCTAGCATTTCCATGGAGGAGTTAGATTCTGCATTGGCTAGATTCTTGGATTATGCTATGAGAGAAAGAGATGCAAGGCGAATTCTTCTAGAAGATTCCCTATTTGATGACTAGGTGTCTTTCTGTTGGGCGATATGTTGGTGGCTCCATTTTTTATGTAAACCCTAATTAGGGCAACTCTAGGGCTTTGTTGGCATGATCTTGGCCCTTGATTTTGATTTAATCTTGGCCATCCATTTTGTATGAAACTATATATACCCCATTGCCTCTCATTTGTAAGAGAGACTTTTGAGAATTGTTGGTAGATGCTGCATATTTGAATATAAATCATTGTTCGACTTGATGGTGATTTTTGTTGAAGTGTTGTCTTGCATTCAAGGTTCTCAATTCCTCCAAGTTAGATTAGAATCTGCTTTCATGTTTGTTAGATTGAATGAAGAATTTGTTGAATGTATTTGTGTGGATTCCATTAATCCATACCACTAGCATCTTGCTGATTGTAAGTGCGTCGTGCGTGGTCAACTGGAAATTTATGCAAGCCTAACTTCGATTATTATGTGTCCATTGTTATGCATCAACTTGGATGGTATCAATGTTTGATGATAGTAATTTGAATATCTTTGAGATATACCTTAGATGATTGCACTAAGCTTGTGTCAAGATCTATTCGACTTGATGGTGAGACCCAGCCTAGTTTGATTCCACTGAGTTTGGTCATCACTTCTTGCATTCTAGGTTTTAGAATAGAATTCCTGAACCCTATTCCCTTTTGCCATTTTTTTTTAGAAAGTCTTGTTAGAATTAAGTCTAGAACTTCATTGTTAAATCCTAAGTTGTCAACACACCCATTCCATATTCATGATAAGCAAAGTCGATTCGAACAATTGTGTAAGTCCCCAAGTGAAATCAGCAATTCACATCGACCATTGAGTTACCCACTCGTCAAGACCTAACTTTAGAAACCTTGGAATCATTTTAGTTGATCTTACCCTTAGCATCTGAGGTGACTTTGTTCAAGAGAGGGTAAAGTACTTTGGTATTTTATTTTGATGCTTGCATGTGCATAAAACATACATCATCAGGACACTGGATACCATGAGCTGTAATGTCCCCTATTTATAGGCTGTCAATTTTCAAAGAGAAACATACATTACTACCTAGTATATTACATTAATTTGGAGTAGATAATTAAAGTTGTCTATAATTCAACTTAATATTGTCCTTAGTCCAGTCCTAATTCCTAATCCTTTCTCATTCTTAATCCCAGAAGAGGGCGTTGGCTTGTCTAGGGCGCTATGACACCACCTCCCTAACTCAGCCCAGACGTTAGGAGCATCAGTTTTTCATCCTTGGGGGCCGTTTATCTTGGAGTGGATTTACTCTGCCTCTCCCTAACAGCACCCGTCTCCCTTGGGGAATAGAATTCAAATTGATTAAGTACTTAGATTGTGAATATATTTGTCTTTCCATTATTATGAATGTATATAAAATTTAGTAGGACTGTCATACATATTGCAGTCTATATTAATATTACTATTAAATTCTGCATAAGAACATTATCAGGCTTCATATATTAAGCATAGATATTAAGCACATCCCCATGCATACCACCAAGAACAAGGATGTTACTGCCTGTAACTTAATAACAGTTCTGATCTGATCCGATCCATGGTGATGTCATTGGATGCTTTTAATTCCTTTACTTTATATCTCTCAATGTGAGGGAGAGGTCACACCTCTTCATCATGTATGCCCTTTGGCAAGAGACATACCCTTTCACCATTAGCACCCTTTGAAAGAGTGCAACTCTTCATTATTTCTGCCCTTTGAAAGGGACACAACCTTTCACAATCAGATCTTCACTTCTGATTCCCAAATTATCTCCCCTTCAATTGAGTTCACCTCTCCCTTTTATACCTCATATTTGGGGGAGTCACAACTTATTATTTCATGCCTTTTGACCATTCATTAACTTTAATCAAATTTTAATTATACTTAATTATATTCTTTTATATTTTAATTTAATTTTTATTTTTATTCTTTTGTATTTTAATTTTATTATTATTATTTGTGATTAAATTATATTTCAAAGTGGGGACATTACATGAGCATAAAAGATGAATAATTTAAATGTCATTCAATGCAACAAACACACAGGAGGATGCTTCATGCTTTCATGGAAGGAAGTATTTAAAGAGCATGCAACACAAGAGGCTGAAGACATATATCAAACTGTCGAGAAAATGGACGATTGCTATTAGGAAGCTAGTTTAAGTGTTTTATGCCTTTCTTTTTAAAATTATTCTATGTAGGTTCATTCAGATAAAAGAATGTAGGCCTGCACAGAAACAAGAGATGAAGCTATAAATATCGCGTATGTAGATAAGAACTTTGTAAAGATAAGTTTATAACAATGTTGAAAGGGCTAAGTAATAGTTAGCAATCCTAGCTTGTGTTTGAAGATACAATGTGAGGCCCAGAAAACAAAGTTTTGGTAGGTAAAGATTCACAAAATTAAGGTGTGAAGAAATTTCATAGTATTTGTAAGACTTGGCTATGGAGATAGCCACCCAAGACCAAAGAGCTTCAATGAAAGAAAAAAGAGACCCAAAATGATAGAATAATTGTATCCTGTCAAAGGATGCAAATATAAAATAATTCTAGTTTTGATTGGATTGCTCATACATGTGAGTTGCAAGTGGGAATATATAAGGTACACCACCAAGAGATGTGAATGTACAACCAATGTGGGATGAAGGAGATGTAGTCACATGTGTGCACAATATCTCCACCAAACTAGGAAAGTACATGTCACGTGATGCAAGTACAACTTAAGTAGATTCCTACTTAAGTAAGCTTACCCTATCCTAGGTGCATAATATGCAATAATGTTATTAAACAAAATGGATAGAATGGGTCCTGATAACGTGTAGTCATGCTAGGTATCCATGTACAAAATGTGTCCCTTAAGAAACTAGGAAGGATAAAATCTCATGTGAGGGAAAACTGCCCCGAGAAGGAAGCCCCTTCTCCAAGAAACGAGAGAGAAGCCCCGCCAAATAAAGAGACCATGAAGCCTCCTCTCAATAAGTTCTCGATTGTGTTAAGGGTAAATGCTTGATTGTGAATGCTAATGGTGATTCATGAATGCTGAACAATGTTTCTCCCAGTAGGATAGCTTGAATTCTTGAGAGGATTGTGAGAAAAGGAAACTTAGAATAAATTGAATCCGATTCTGAAACAATTTAGAATTGGGTAGATAGGGCTTTTTTGCCAATTTGGTAACATATCTCATTATGTAAGAAATTGAGCCTAAACACCTATAACTATGTATGCAACTTCACAACCTCATTTCTACAGTCAATTTTCTTTCATGATGAACATAATATGAGGTACCAAAGATAGCCAGCCTTTCGACAAGGTGTTTCGTGCATTCTTACAGCTCCCCCATGTCTTTAATGGTGGCTAAAGGGATTCCAAATGTTGGGAATGTGAACTGAAATGTCAAGAATTGTTAAGCTTCCTGTCTTGTCTAAACATAAGGAAACTACTGCAAGTCATCACAGAGTGATTATGTAACCATCACTGTGGTTACAAAACCTTACAGTCAAAAGAAAGAATGATATCTATTGATACTTGGTGGTTTTGAATCACAGGGGGCTAAAACAAAAACGGCTTCTGTTGCAAACCAGTGCTTTCAACTGCCCATCGAATTTCAGTTGATTACATTGTCTGAACTCTTGTCTTCTGACTCCCTTGTGATACACCTGATCTACCCCATGGAGTCCTCCAACCCAGGATAACATACTGGCTTCAAAACCATAAAATTATGATCTCCTGGACAATGTGAAGTCTTGAGACAAGTCCTGATGGATAATGTTGCTAATGCCCCCTAGTCATGTTTCTCAAATCTGTTTAATGGATCAAGTTTTCAAATTTGTACATGCCGTCCTTTCAATTTCTTTTCTGTTTTCTGGTGGTCTTTTATTGAACTGTTCCTTTCTAATGTTGTTTGTAGGAGGGGATAAAACCTTCGTATTCCATTTTAATATTGGTTTTGAGGATTGTGATTTGAGATTTGTGTGTTTCTTTTTAATGCAGAGATGAAGAATTGGCTACAGAAGTGGCTTGGGTAGTAGTTTACATTACAGCTCTGTCAGAGGTGCATTCAGGATTGTTGATAGAAGCTGGGCTACTGCCACCACTTATTGGAAAGCTTGCTTCTTCAGATCGACTTTCATTGCTCACTCCAGTAAGAAACATCATTAACTTATACATTCGCACTACTGTGATTTGTGTTTCTCTGTAAGAATTTGTTTTCTTTTTGCGTTGTTCTTTCTTAAGCAATACAAATTGACATGAAGTCCATTGTCAGGACCTTGCCTTTAATTTTTTGCTGTATTTTAATGCCCTGTTTTTATGGTGTTGGTTCCTTGCATGTCTACATATATTTCTATATTTTAACTTTTTGTACTTGAAATCAATCCATCTTATTCCTTGGAAATATGTGCTATAGTTTTTCTTGCATTAGATTGTGGTTATTCTCACAAAGACAAGCTGAAGAATTGTTGGTATATATGGACTGATCTGATCATTTGTAGACTCCATTCCATAATATTTGAGCCATGAGTGGGAGTATTGAACAGAGGTAAATTCACCTAAAACTGAAATGAAATATCAGGCAGAATCTGAAACATGAAACGGAGGTGCAATAGTATCAAACTGACTTTTATTTACTATATGATTTGGATTCACAGGTATTGCTAAACCTAATTATTCTCTGAATATACAGTTATCATGAATGCTGTATATTATTGTAACAAAGAAGCTCAACAAATTGGGTGGTTGCCACAGAATGGCACAGTAGTACCTATATGACTTCTGTTCTCTGCTCAGTAATTTGAAATAGGTTCCACGTGCATCTACAATGTTAAACATAACAGAGACTTCCAGAAAAACTTGTAAATTCACATAAAACTGAAATGAAATAACAGGAAGAATATGAGACATGAAACATAGGTGCAATAGTATCAAACTGACTTTTATTTACTACATGATTCAGATTTACAGCTGTTGCTAAAGCTAACCATTCTCTGGATATACAACTCTAACTGTTGCCCACTTATCACACACAGGTGTCTCACCTGTAAATGGAAGCTGCCTCCAATGCAAATATAATTGCAGAAGAAAGTAATAAGGAAAACATGAAATCGTACAAAGAGAGAAAAATGAAATAAATAAAATATTTGTTTTATACAAATTGAATCTCTACCACTCAAGTGGCCTGGGTCTCAGGTCTCCTGCATGACTACAACTTGGATAATTAAAACCCAACTTTGTTAGGATATTATGGGTGTGGAAGAAACCCAAGGATTGCTTTGAAGTTTGAACAATACTTTATTTTTCAAAGCTAGCATCTTTCTTTGCAATGCCCCCTTTTTTTCATGAGATTTAAATATAATAAATTTTGAAAATAATAAAAAATCAAAAAATAAAATATATAATATAATATAAATACAAAATATAAAATGAAAGTTTAATCAAAACTCAAGGAGCATGTGTAATGTCCCCACTCTTTATACCATGGCAACCAGCACCACAATTTTGTGAAGTCTCTAAAAGAGACAAAATTGATAATCAAATAAAGGATATTATATACCTTGTTGACCATATCAGCAGAGTTGATAAAAGGAAGGAACGATAATGACAAAGAAAGAATAGTAAGTACTCATGCGATGATCATTCACACGGTGTATGAAGACATATGGAAGATCCATCCTATGAGGGACGAAGTAATGATGTTGATGAGGTCTATGAAGCATCGATTAATGATAAAGAATAATGACTTGAAAAAATAGTCTAGTTTATAAGGAGAGAAGATAACTACTCTAATGATTAGTCGTCGATGATGATTATAAGGATATTAATTTAGCGATATCTATCAGAATTCAAGTTGACTGAAGTAAATGGGAGTTTATCGAGCCTTTTGAAAATATGGAATAGTAAATCATTCGATGCAAAGACAAGGTGTAACTAGCCTCGATATTCAGAAACATCGTGTGTCATTTGACTCCGACATCACAATTAGGAGATTAGAGAAGATCGATCATTAAGTGATCATTATATCTCGCCCAGCCTAGAATCAACATCGACGGAACCATATCGATGACTACGGAAGACAGAAGATGATTGATGATTCCATAAAGATAATTCTAGCAAGATATGTAGATGATTCACCTTCAATCACATGCATCCGATTACTTTGAAGACAACTATCATTGCATCTCAGGTCTAATGAAAGACATACTATCAATATACAATCAGCGGTAGATCAATCATCAAGTTAAATATCATCACTGTCATATGAGAGAACTTGATCTACAATCATGTAATCCTCGTCATAGAATAACAGCCAGCAATGGTAAGTCAACATAAGGACAAGTAGTCATATACGAAGAAATCCAATATGGTGCAATGTGCAGTGGACCTGTTAACTGCGATAATAAGGTTGATGACCCAACAAAGTTAATAATCATAGATTGTTAGTAAGGGAGTGATTACTCATAAACACTGATAGCCAATCATTAAGATTAGTTAAACAACGACTATTGGCAATGATCAGCATATAATGGAAAGGTGCAATATATATTATTTACTGCGATTTGTTATGGCGAATGATTACTCTCCAACGGGATGTGATTAAGAAAAAGAGGCATGTCTGATGAACGGGTGTGTCTATTTGAAGATAGGTATCTCTAAGAAGGATGAAGGTATAAAAGGACTTTGAAACATTAATTCAAAGATCATCATAGTGGAGTTTGTATCTTATTGTTTAATCCAGATTGGATTGCTCTTTAAGAGAAATTGCAGAAGGCACAATATCGGTTGTATAAAGAACAAAGAGAAGTCACCAAAGCTGCATGTTTTCATAGGCATATCAGAAACAACATCCTCACATATCCTTGCAAGAATACAAGTCTATATCAGGAGCGACAACAAATCGTCAGATACAATCATCTTAATTTGTACATGAATATATATATATATATATATATAGTAGATCAGGCATTGCAGCATTCTCAAGGAAGAACATTACACAATCAACATCAGCAAACCAGGAAGAGCAAGATCCTTCATCATCTGCAATCATAATTAACAACAGACCTATACTTGCATATATTCTAAGTATCAAATCAGACACAACACTATTCAAGTATTGCAGAACTTCATCTTTATTAATTACTGAGATTCTTGCATATTAATTCATATCTAATCTGCAAGCAATTATTGCACTAAGTGCCAGCATATTTCAATTCACTTTAGCATACATCTGATTTCATATATCAGAGACAGCAAGTGCCATTGTTCATTATAATTTTGTACATATTCACCTTCATACTACCCCATAGTTGAACTACTCGCGACTCGGCTCGACTCACCAAGCCCCTGAGAAAAAAACTCGGCGAAAACTCGGGAAAAACTCAGAAAAACTCGGCAACGTAAAAACACGCTTAATTTTAATAAAAAGTGCATTTTTTGAAAAATTTAATGAGAAGATGCATCCAATGAGTCAATAAATGATAACACAAAAGAAGCAAGCTGATTCTAGATATATTTAAATGCAAAGTGTCTACAAAATCGCATCCTCATGAGAAATGCTGATGGCTGGAAGCAAATTAGTAAATAGTTTTTGTAAAACCAAAAGTAAATACAACTTCCTCTTCCCAGCTCTAGCTAAAACTAGTTTCAAACTTTCATCATATTTGAAATTTCATCATTCATACTCATAGTTTCAAACTTTCAACTCAAAAATGTATAATACCAGGATTTCTTCAATGCTAATTATGTTGTTATATGGAGCCTAATCAGACTCGGAGGTTAAATTTTCCCTACTTCCATCAGCGCAGTTTCCCCCTATATTTTTCGACGGGGGTTTGGGGGCAGCGCCCCCAAGTTGGGGTCAAGGGGCATCGCTGAAGGATCCTAAAATTTGACTAAGTCTGGAAAATTGAAGAATCCTCCAAAAACTAGATTTTGCATTATAACTCCTGGAGGTCCGAAACCACTCTCAAACATCCTGACAGTATATATGGAATATAACTTAAAGTATAAGTAACTTATACTTAAATGTTATATTCCATATATGAATCCTGACGGAGAGACCAAATTTTTTCACATGTTTGGGCCCTTTTTTTAGTCTACCCGAATTTTTAAAAGAAACTCGCAAAAACTCGGCGATTACTTGCTGCGAGTTAAAGTCAGAAAAACTCGCAGAGCTCAAAAACTCGGCAAGTTTTTGAAACTCGCCGAGTACTCTGTGAGTGTGTCATCTAATACATGGTTTAATTGTAAAATCAGAAAGAGAGAATTTAAGAAATTGAAGTAATTGTCCCAATATCGCTAGTTATCCAAAAAGGGGACATTACAGTGGTATCAGAGCATGATCCTGCCATCCTGCAGGGTAAAAAGATAAATCAGAAGCAGCACCCTACCTAGATGAGTAGGATGACACAAAGAAGGTCAATCCTCTCTTAAGTATAAGGGTTCAAGGAAGCCAATATGGGGCGGCATGGCTCAAGGAAGCCAGCACCCTAGATGAGTAGGATGACACAAGGAAGGCCAATCCTCTCTAAGTATAAGGGCTCAAGGAAGCCAATGGGGGGCGAATGACTCAAAGGAAGCTAGTCCCTCCCAAGTTGGACAGAGATGGCTCAAGGAAGTCGGTCTCTCCCAAGATTGGGTTAATTGGCTCAAGGAAGCTAGTTCCCCTCAAGTGGACAGAATGGCTCAAGGAAGCCAGTCCCTCTCAAGTTGGGCAGGTTGGGAAGGATTGTAGTAAAAAATCAAAGAGTGAAGACTTCCAGTTTATTATTCTTCCTAGCTGTTATACAGAAAATCTAGTCACTTTTGAAGGACTGAGGGCATCATACAACTCCAAGATCTGGCTATGCAGTTTCTTTGGTAGCTGTACACTCTCAGCAGGGCCATATATATCCAATAGGATTGCTGTATCTTCTACAGTATGTTGTCCTTGTTCTAAGAGCTGTGATTTTACCTCTCAGCAGGCATTTCAGTAATATTCCAGATTGCTCCACATTCAGTCTTCCAGTTTACAGCTGTACCATCTCTGATTTGTCATAATGGTATTTATTACAGTTTGCCAGTTCAATCCGGCATTTAATATAAATAATATTTTGGATTTGGATTTCAGTATATATATATATATATATAAAGTAGTTCCTGCTGTACTTTGTATTTGTATTGGTCGGTTTCAGATAGCGTGCATTCCAGAAAGATTTTATGAAGAGTTCTATTTTCAGTCATGTGGATTTGGGCTTGTTTGTTGTTATAAATATTCCATGTTATTTCAGTATTGCATTAATCTGAATACACAAATATTTGTATATTTCAAAAAAACAAAAAAGGGACATTACAGGATAATGGGCTTCTCGTAGATGATACCTTTATTGTCCTCCAGAATATCCCCTCATTGAAGGTATTTGTTTACTCTTTCTACCCAAGATAGTGCACATTTTTCCCTCAATGTATTTTTCGCTGCTAGTGAGATGCATCGTTTGGTGTCTACCATTTTGCAATATCCTTTGTTTTGGTTCCTTTATATGAATGATTTTGAATCACATGTGAAGTTTACAGAATAGGCATTGAGGAACACATCTTTATTCCAAAATAAATGGAAATATGATAATAACAATATATCTTCT
This sequence comes from Cryptomeria japonica, assembly GCF_030272615.1. Lineage (NCBI taxonomy): Eukaryota > Viridiplantae > Streptophyta > Pinopsida > Cupressales > Cupressaceae > Cryptomeria > Cryptomeria japonica. The sequence continues at coordinate 280,859,002 of NC_081411.1, forward strand.
AGGGCTTATATTCATAACAATGTGTCTCTCCTCCTTGCAATAATAGCACAAAATTCTATTCTTGAAGGAATGATTTCCCTTTGATGTAGAAGAACTAAATTTGGAGGAATGGTTCGACTTATTTTTACCATACATTGCAGTTTCCTCTATACTCGAGTTAGTTTTCTTGACTCCATCAATCAATGTAGATATTATTTCCTCTAAGGTAGCATCTACTTTGTTTAATGTGAAAACAATGTTTCCATAACTAGGAGGCATGCTATTTAACAAAATAGCTTTTGAATCATCATCTTCTACTTTATCCTTTATCCCAGCTAGTTGATTCAATAGGGAGCGAAACGTACTGATATATTGAACAATGTTGTCCCCTTCCATCATTTTCAGCCCGAACAATTTCTGCTTTAGACCCATCTTTGCACTTGATGCTTTTGATCCAAACAAGGCATTCAAATTATCCCACACTTCCTTCAAGGTCTTTGATAAGTCAATATGGTGGAGGTACGCATCTAAAAGTCCAAGAACAATCAGAGTTATTGCCCTTCTATCCTTTGTAGTCCACTTTGCGATTTCATCAGCATCAGTCGCCATTGTTGTTACTTCACTTACCACATCCCACAGATCCTTTTTTATAAGGATCAATTGTAACTTGATTTGCCATGTGTGGAACTCTGAACCTTGAAACTTTTCGATTAGTATACTATTTTTCTCCATATTGAAAATATTTGATCTTGAAGCTCAATTTAAGAATCCCCCCACAAAATGGATGCCGCGTACAATCGAGAATGCATCCAATTACAATTAAAATAATATCTTTATAATTTTTGATACAACAATTAAAGACTCAAGAAATGAACCCTATTCTAAACAAAATATTATACCTTGATTTTGACAACACACTATTTTTTATGTCGACTATAACACAAACCAATACGACATTTTGAAACATTAGACAAAAATGAACTACTATGATAAAACTATGATTAGACACTCTTCAATGTTATCTAATGCAAAATAAATAAAAAACTAGATAAAATAGATCTAGAATCATGAACCTCTTTGCGTGGATACACAGGTGGACCTTCTGCATGTAATGTTGTTCACAATCTGATTGGTCGTATTAGAGTTTATGATGATACACACAGGTCGCCTATGATTTATGGCACCCTGGCTGCTGTCCTTTCTATTTCAAACAACCATACTCAATGTAGATCGACCTTTGCTCGTGCCTCCACACTTGTCAACCTTCACAGATCTACTGCGATCACAAGAAATTATCCTCAAATAGTAGATCGATCACATTGGATGGCAGAAATGACAATATAAGATCTGACTTGGGCCAATTCCTCTATCATGCCTATGAGTATTGAGAGCGCCCACCAATCAAGGACCTATTTGTAGAACGAGATTGCAAGCTACAACGAATGGAAGTGGGTGATAGCGATTGGATCTCAGATTTGCTGGTTTCTACGTGTTTCCTTTAGCAGAATTCGCCACCAATATTATTGCAAAGAGATCAATCTTTGTGCAAATGTATTTCTGCCTACTGTAAGGAGTCTCTCAAATCTGTACATATATCGCACTACTATTGTGAACAGGAGATCTGCACTGACTCTTTCTCTAACTCCAAACATATTCATCCTATCCACTCATGCACCATATCTCCAAATGCATTTATCCTATCACAGGCACACAGAATGACAACGCTCTGATACCATATTAGAAAATATGGGCAGAGGCAAAAAAAAATTCACACTAATAATAATATATTTCTTCTCCTATTTTCATTCAATACATATTGCATATATAGGATTTACTAATCCTATTTTATAGAAAACCTCCTAAACTAGTTTCCTTATTATGTTGAGTTGTTTTAACAACTCAACATGTGTACCACTAATAAAATAACTTATTAAACAAACCATGTGTCTAATAATAATATTAAGTTGTTTCTCAACAACTTAATATTAATATGACACTTATTTACAACACATGTATCAACACCCCCTTAAACATTTTATGCTTAATTATTTATGCATCCTATGATGCGATATTGCCACCTATGTGAACACTAATTCCCAACAGATGTTTATTTGATAAATTCTGGAGATAAAATACTAATGATGGAATTCACTGGGCTGCACAATTTGCTTCAAACTTTTGCAGGTGCTACGGAGCATAGGGAACCTTGTTGCTGGAGATAATCAGAAAACAGATGCAGTTCTTGCTGCGGGGAAAGATATTCCTGGTGGGTCTCTTATTCCAACTATATTTATTTCTGACTTTATGATTTTCTAGAAAGAAACTCTGGCAATTTGTAAATAATTTAAGCTTTATTGTTTTGTTATTCTTTTTGTATGAATGAATGGGTCATTCTTGTTTTATGTTCTGATATTCTTCATTTTGGGGTTGACTGGATATCTATTTTAAGGGTCTGTGATAGGGGCAATTATCAAATGTTTGGAAAGTCAGCACCGTACTTTGAAAAAGGTAAATTCAGGAAAATCTTTAACAATTTAAAAAAAAATATATTTCATCATTCTGAATTCTTTGAGTCTGAAGTATTTGTGGCTTCTTCTCTGTTATAGTTCCTGCTTCTTACTAACCAAATCATGTGTCTGGTTGCAGGAGGCAGCTTGGGCCCTTTCCAACATTGCAGCTGGGACATTGGCTCACAAACAGTTAATTTTTTCTAGCGGTGCAGTTTCATCACTACTGCATTTGTTGATGACTGCAACATTTGATATACGAAAAGAAGTGGCATATGTCTTGGGTAATCTTTGTGTTGCTACAGTGGAAGAAACAGGTGAATCAATGGCTATTTTGGAACACTTGAATGTGCTTGTCAACAGAAGATGCCTTCCAGGTTTCATTAATCTGATAAAGTCGCCTGATATAGAGGCAGCAAAACTGGGGCTCCAGTTTTTGGAACTGGTAATTCCTATTTCCTTGCTAACATATAGGAACTGGACAGATGAAGTGTTATTATGAGAAGTACACAGATATACATTGATGTGGCTATCATTTGAAATATGGCCAGCTAGTGCCTGCGTTGCATACATTAATTGATTGTTCTGTGTTTATGCATATATAGCAACATGGAAATATCACTATTATCTGGCATGATAAAATTGCTTCTGATTTTTAAGGTGCAGTGGCTCCTTATTGCAGTATTTCACAGTTCTTAGGCTGGATGAACCTTTCTAGTGTAAAATTTAAGTAGGTGATTTCATTTTATTATCATTTGATAAGATTTTTACATTTCAAAGGGGTTTGAAAGGTGCATCTAAAATTTGACCAGGGTGGTGCTAAAATCTCTTGGTTTTGAGAATCAAAATGGCAGTGGATCGTGAACTGTATTACCCCACCCTGAGCTTCAAATTGTTGACAAATGGAGTTGTAGGGGATTATTTGGAACCCAAAAACACCATACATTGAGGTGGCCTTGCTATCATTATATGGGAGAAATCTACACCTGGTTGATTGAAGGAGCCCAAACAAGGAGGAAAAAGAGTGCAGGAAACTGAGCAAGGAAAGGGATTGTCCAGCTTTCAATTTGCAGATGACACCCTCATCTTTGCTACTGTGATACTAAGAGAGACAATCGGAAAAATATCTGGGCAAAATATAAATTAGCTTTGGGTAAACAAATGAAAGCTCATAATTCATACATGATATTTCCCAATGTATTAGATAACCTATGTTACCAGTTTGGGCGTTTTGGTACCCTGATACAGTTTTTTTTTTTTTTTAAATTGTGGTGGGTGGGGTGAGAGAAGGTATTAGATACATCTGTACAAAAAACTTTAAAAATCATAAATAATACATATTTTAACCTAAAAATTGGATTTTAAAATATCCACACAACATGCATATAACAAACAAATCAACCTTAAAAAAACTGATTAATCATCACTTTCACTAGCTTCAAAAAAGTTTGTTTCCGTAGTTTTGTTATCCATATCAAAAACGCCTTTTGTAAGTTCCAATGGTCCTTGCAAGGAAGTTGTAACACTTGAAAATTGCTTCTGATATAGTGACATGAGACATGCAAATGCGTTCCTCCTTGAGTTTTCTAATTTCTTCTCAGTGAGGATTACTCCAGCTGTGTACGGTGTGGTATCTCTTATTTCTTGGTGGTTTGACCCCTAATATGTGTGTTCCCATTGGTTTACTTCATTGTGAGCATGATTAGTTCATTGTGTATATTCATATGAAGATGAAATTGCAATGTTAAGTGTTTCGTCCAAGCTCACCTGGTATTGAGGAGATTTCGTTCCCCAATGTAGATCTGCTGCTATTCTGATTTGTAGAGCTCCAAACCTCCAAAAGATTCAATAAAAATGATGAAAAGAATACCCAAAAGTTGTCGTACTTTTTTTATGCCTCTCAAATTCCAATGCCTTTATTATTCATTAACAAAGGGGCCATTTATTATAAAAATAACTTAACACTTTGGCACCTAGGGAAGTGTGCCAAGGGCCCACTTTATTATGTTTTATTATAAGGTATAAAGTGATTATAATAATTCACTTTATTATTATTTATTTAATTCCAACTTAGGAAATATTAAATGTAATGTCCCCTTCTCATTAGTGTGCAGACATTCGTGGAGTTTGGCATATTATTTGACCCTCATAGGCCAAAGAATTGATGAGAGGGTCGTTTGTGGCTTTACATACTATTTTATATGATTTTGGGTGAGATAATGTGTTTTCACGTATGATGTCACGTATGTTGCTAATTGCACTTTATATTATAAAGATATTTTAATATTTTCTGAAGTGCAATTAAATATTATTTAAAGGGAGCAATTAAATATTATATTATTAAAAAGGGAATCTTCTAGAAGGGGGGCCGATTCATGTGTGAAAAAGAACAAATAGGGGATGAGTCTCATGGTTTGGCATCAATTACTTGACATCTCTTTTGTGTGACTAAGCTTGTGGAGCTGAATGTTTCTGCAGCTGATCTATTTGTCATTGGGAACGGAAACTCCCATTGATAGCATAACCGAGGGAGTGAAAGATCTCTTGAAGGGTTGCATTTGTGGAGGTGATACTTCAGTCATCTCATTTATGCTTAATTCGTGGCTAAAGGCCAACTTGCTAAGGTTTGAATTTGGAGGAGTCAAATGGAGACATTTCTGAATGTTAGAGGACTTCATCGATTTATCACAAGGAGCTGATTGCATCGTCTTATTTGTGAGATTTTGTTTCAGTCATTTTCAGACTTGCCATGGCTGAGGGAAACCCTCGATTTTGCTCATATAAACCCACATTGGCATCGATTTCACCCCCTAATTGGAGCGCTCCACTCCTAAGGTGGCATCAATAGTTTTTGAAGCAAGAAAGGGAACTTAAAGGCAGCAAATTATTTATTCTGATCTGATACATACCAGAACAGGGGCGGCAGTTAGTGAGCCATGATTTGGCTTGGAGAGGTTTCTTTACATTGGATATGGCTCGTTTCTTCAAACTCCAGCATTAAGCGAACTTCCTACCAGGTTCTTGCTGTCATTTTAGTCATAGTTTGCATTGTCAAATTGAGTTGTTGGTATGGCTGCCTTAGTTGGTATTTATAATTTCCAAGTATAGGAGTATGCTTGTATTTTGCAAGCTTAGAGCTTGATGGTTGTAATAAGGATTGCAATAAATAAAGAAAACAATTGTGAGCTCTACATATGCTGTCATAAGTTTTGTTTCAAATCTGAGGGTGCATGCTATGTTTGACAAAATGTCAACTAGCTGAATATGGTGATTGTATGCATTCTATATTATCTTCATTAGTAAATTTATTCTCAGTTCATTGCATTTCATTTATTGGTTCAAACAAGCAAAACGAAAACCTACATCAGCATCAATAACATGCAGAGTTATGCAAAGTATTCCCAGTGTCAATAACATGCAAGGTTATCAGTCTGAAACGCAGAACAGCAAGTCTAATGTTTGTATGTGAATTGTTTGATATAATACCTTGGCCAAAAACATCAAGAAAGCAATCAGATTTTAATAACAGCAGCTTTTAAGGTGAAGGACAACTGTTTGACAATATTCCTTGAAGTCAAATTTAGATATATCCAGCTATATTACAGCAAGGGATATTACATTAAATATTTGCCAAATAATTCATAAATGCTCATCTGGACTCAAAACTGAAATCTGACTGAAGCCACCTGATCATGGAAGATGCTTGAGTCCTGCAGGCCAACTGATAGTTCCCCCTAAAAAGTAGGAACTACCACCAAAGCTCCCAGAATGATCCTGGAGGTCCTCTGATGCGTCCTGGTCAATTCCCAGTCAACCCCTAAAAAATAGGGACCCCTCAAATCTATGAAACTATCACAAACTGCTCACAAAGCCCCTGCAATGCCCCATTATCCTCCAATTGAGTCCTCTATCCAAACTGTTGACCTGCGGAAACTCGACTAAGAGGTCAACCACTTGTCATCTGCCTGTCTCCTAGAAAGAGGACTTTACAGGGCATGAGTCACTCGTGATAAAATTCACAGACAATTTTTCAGTTTAAATCGCCACAATTTTTAGGGTAACAATCACAAAAGAATGCCTTGACTTGGCAAAAATATTGCCAGAAGTCGAAACTTAAAGTTCTTATTTTGTTTCTTGCCTTCATTTCCAATGTGCGATGGTACCTTTTTGGACACAAACTGAACTCAGTAAAATCGCAAGGGTTTGAAGCTGGCATCAATTTCTTCTTTTCTTTCAAGCTCACTGGTATGAGCCCATGAGGTATCCCTGATTTAACTGCGTTCGCACTTACAGTCTGCGTGAGGTATATATTAAAAGAAATTATTCAACACAGTTGGAAACATGTTTAATATAATGATTTCAATCTATATGAAATTGAGAATATACTTTTATTGCATTAGGTTATTAACTTATGCTTGTAAAATAAGACTGCAAATGAAAAAAACAACCTAAATCAGAAATACATGTAAATTGTAACCACAGTTCTCTTTGGAGAGCACATATACTCTCACCAATGCGAGAGCCCTTAGTATAGTCCCATTCAAATCCTTTAGCAGGCCACAAAATCAGAGACTAAAACAAGCTATATTTAAAGAATAACTAGTATTTAGTTGAGGTATCCATGATTTGGTCGTCTTAAAATTTAAATAAATATATATGCTCTATAAAATCAGTTTATTTGTGTATTTTTTAACAATATTTTAAGAAATTATATATTTTCTAAGTTACCGGTTCGGGTTAGGGCACCGGTTCGGGTTCGAAGAACCTAGTACGCCGGTATGGCAAAATTTTGAAAAGGGGTTTGGGTTTGTTTGGGTTCGTTAGTACAAAAACATGTAAATTATATATATATGCAACCTATAAGCATGAATTAAGATTAGCATGTCACATAGCATCATATAAACAACAAAACCAACATAAACTTGTAATCATAGCATCATGATCATACCATAACAACATCATATACATCAAGTTTAACAACATCATATACATCAAGTTTAATATCAAAATGATAAAATATTCAAGTATCATTGTTTCAACTTTCAACAATTTAAAGTTTGATCATTAAATGGATTCTCTAATGGGGGTTTGGGGCAACGCCCCCAACGGGGTCAAGGGGCAGCGCCCCTTGTGGGGTCAAGGGGCAGAGCCCCTTGCGGGGTCCCGGCATGCATCAATTTTCTGCTTTTTTAAGACGTCTAATTTTCTACTTTTTTAGGTTATAACTTTCACTTTTTACAAGGTGGAATTGAAAAAAAAATTAAATTTGCATTGTTTTTTGACTTTACGGGCCGCCCAGCTGCCCGGGTTCGACTAGGTTCGACCCCGGGTTCGACTGGGTTTGACCAGGGTCGAACCCACTCTAGGTTTTTCGAACCCAGGTCGAACTGGACCCGTACCACGGACCTAGTCGAAACCGGACCCGTACCAGGGGGGCCCAGAGGCGAACCCGGTAAACTAGTATATTTTCAAATGTTCAATAAATTTCCCGAGTTATTTCCGAGTTTTTTGGCGAGTCCTGAGTTTTTTAAAATTTTGCGCAAGCTGAGTCATTGCCGAGTCCAAGTATTTCAACTATGGTTTGTGTAAGAAAGAGCATTAAGTGAAAATTGGACAAGAGTTCTTGAAGTTTGCATTTGGATAATTTTGACCCAAAATTTCAAGAAGTGGGCAAAACATGTCCTTGTACATGTCATAATGAGTTTTACCCAAAAGTGTGAAAACCTGAAAGGTCGTGTAGGAACTTCAGCATGCTTATTATTTATCTTGAATAAATTTTATGTAAAAAGTTTTTTAAAACTAATAAATAAGTGCATCTTGCACTTGGACCATTTTCAGTGATTTTGTGCCTACTTGTTGCTGAAAGCATTGTTGAATGTTTACCTCACTGGGTAAACAGGAAGAATACAGAAATCGAACAGCAATGCACAATGCAAATACAAAAGAAGTACCAGAATAAGCTTGCCATTAATGTCAAAAGATGTTCATATTATAATCTGTCGTCAACATTACATGTCCCCCAACACCCGGAGGTGGTACAATATATGACAGCCGAAGGGGTGCGACACAACCGTCGCGACTCCAACTACCTACCCGTCGGCTAACTAACTATCAATAATTAACATTACTAAACTATACATTTTTTCCGATAACATCATCCCCCCCAAAAAAAGAAGTTGTCTCCGACGACTAACAACAAAATGGAGACAATGCATATATACACCCAAAACAAAGTCAAGGAGGGGGCTGAGGAAGCATCCCTGAAGTCGAAGGCTGGGATGCTGGTGTCTGGGCCGCCAGGCGGGCACGGAGGTCATAAACCTACTGAGTGCGTGCTGCCACATCCCGCTCCGCCACCAATACCTTCTCTAAAGCCGTCTTCACCATATGCGCAGCTTCCAGCAACTCCTTCTCCTTGATATCCGCGGACTCTGTCATACCGACCAACTGCGTCTGTAACAAACCTCGCTCTGCAGTAACAGCCTCCAACTTCTGCTGCACAAGGCTCCGCGCCCTCTGCTCCTCCGACAGGCGGATGTCAACCGCAACCTTCTCTGCACGGGCTGTCTCAAGCTGTGCTAACAACTGCGTCCTCTCGGCTGCCCACGAAGCCTGCTGTCTGGCGAGATCTCTCTCTATCTCTACACGAGCAGCCTCGCGGACCGCGGACTCATGCTGCGTCTGCCGCAGTGCATAGTAGGCATCCCTGTAAACCTGCTCAATCTGTCGTGGAGAGTAGTCACGACAGGCTGAGGCACTCTCCAAGCCTCGAGCATTGCATCTGTTTGAAAAGCTGGCCACCCTTGTGACTCAAAGCATGTAACAAAAGCTGTCGAACAGCCGACCCGCATAAACTGGAGGACCTGCTCTAATTCCTCCACAACCTGCTGCAAAGCTCGCGTCTGAGCCGTTGCCACCACTCGCCGACCCCTCGTCACCATGTCTGCTAAGTAAGCCTCAATGTCCTCCCCATCCTGCCCCGAAGGCTGGGACCCCGATATAGGTGCAGGAGGCTCGAGTGGAACCAGAACTGCTGTATCCTGCTGGCACAAAGGTGTCTCCTCTACCCTCACCTGCTCCTGGATAGCAGGGATGACTTCTCCTATCTCATGCCCTACTGGTGTCTCGCCCGATGAGTCCTCCAAGTCTACCACCTCCGTCAGAGGCTCTTGCCGGGGTGAAAATACAGCAGCTCCTACTGGTGGCATCACCGTCATCTGAAATCGTCGGGTCAGCCAACTCCCCATAGCCTCCACCGATGGATCCGTACTGAACACCTCCGGGCCTCTCTCCACTTCTACAGTGTGTCTCTCCAGAGGCTCCTCCAACAAAGAGGCCGACACAGTCACTACTGCCTCGGATCCCACAACGTCCAACTGCACCTGAGGCTCTGCGTCGACCCCCTCCCTGTGCTCCTCCTCTGCCACTACCTGCTGCGGTGATCCACACGACTCCACCATGCCTTCTGCACGTGCCTCTATGGCCGGAGGCAGTCCCGCGGGTGGCACACTAGCCTGCGGAGGTGGTACGATGGAAGGTGATGCCACCTGCTGCATGGGCCCAAGCGCAACGGGCGTGCGGCCCTCCCCAAAAGATGGAATCGACGTGCCTCCCACTCCCGCGGATGACCTCACAAGTGTGCCAAGTGGTAGTGAGGGTGGCGCAAACAAGACTCGCTCCCCCGCGGGCTCCATCCTCTCCTCTTCTGTCGCCCTACTGCTACTGTCCTCCGCCGAATCCTCTTCCTCCGAAGCTTCTTCGCTGCTGGAAGTCTCTCTTCCACTATCAGGTTCTGCCAAGGGGGTCTCTACTATCCTTTTCCGTTTCGCGGAAGAATGGCCAATGTCAAGGTGTCGCCAATGCATGATAGGAGGCTCACCTACAGCCAATGGTCTCTGCGGCTGTATCTCCAATTCTGCCTCCGGTACTACTTCTCGCGTGGCCTCCAGAAACAATCCGATGGCATAGTGGGGCATGTAAAACGTGCGATGCTCCATCATCAAGAACTCGCACATCCGCTCTGATAACAATGTAGCCCAATCATACACAACGCCATTCAGAAGTCCATTCATCAATATGATCTACGGGAGAGCGATGTCCGATGCCCTACCAGACCCCGTCAACCTGCTCTTGATGACGTCCATTATGCACCGCCAATGGCCCTCTGCAACAAAAGACCTACGCATCCCACGGCTCTTCGTGGCATCAACAATGCTCTCTAATTCTGCTGTGGTCAAGTCTCGGGATACTCGTTTAATCCAATATTCTTTTTCCTCCCGCGTCATCTTCTTAGCTTTCAATTCCACTTTCTTGCCATGTACTCCTGGAATGCCAAACACTCTCGTAAAATCTGCAGGTTTGAAGGATACCGTGATATCTTTCCCCAGGTACTCAAAAGTACTCGTCCGTGAATGGCTATCAAAGGTATCAACCATGAATCGTAATGCTCCCTCATACTCATGGATAGCAAACACAGGCATTCGGACGGCCCACTCCACTCCTGCTTTCCGAAGGCTCTTCTTCACCAAATCATCATCTGGTGTATCCTGCCACCACTTCCTGCATTCGGACCCATTCAATCCCTCAAAGGTGATATGTTGTGGCGTCAATGCATTCTTCCCTCGTGCGGCATGCTGATGTGGTGCCTTTCTCTTCTGCCTGGCGTTCATTGTGTTACCGGCTATGCGAACACCCGAAGGAAGAACTCGCGTATCCTTATTCCTATGGCTGCTATCCTGTAACTGTTTTTTCCAATTTCTTGTACCTGCTGACTCCATTAGCTTCTTCCTGATACTTACTTCTTGGTTTCGCTGATGCGAAAAACCCCTTCGGTACTGGCTTAACGACCTCCTGGCAGCTGGGACCGTGCGGTGGCAAGACTTGAACTCCTTCACGACTCAAGCTTCGAACCAATACACTCCCGGCCAATGGTATACAACCATGCAGCCACTACAATTGCTCACGCCCACAAATTTGTTCAGCCGGTATCCACCACTTCGGCTGTCCTTGGGTTGTGTACGCAGTGTGGTGAGCTTGCTTTGACCGCACGGTGAAATGCCTGGTCCACACGATGCAACGAAGACTCGTTTTATTTTATTTTATTTTATTTTTTTCGGCCTTCGGTGGTGTTCCTTCCCTGCGTCGTGTGGTGTTTCCAAGTGCAATATTGCAGACGTTCCTTTCAGATTAAGCGGCGACTTCACCTCTGCACCGGTTTCTTCTGTCTCATCACAGACCATAACCTCGGCTGCGCCGAACTTCAAATGGGCATGACGGATAAGAGGGAGCTCCTGCTCTGCCTTACGCTTAGGGTGCAAAGATTTAGGGTGCAACTAATCTCCTTCTGCGGTTTTACATCGTCTGCAGATTTAGGGTTTTCTGAATTTTACCCGGGTTTATCAACATGGCGACTTTTGCAAAGCCAGAGAATGCTCTCAAGAGGGCCGAAGAGTTGATGAATGTTGGCCAGAAGCAGGCAGCATTACAAGCTCTTCATGATTTGATAACATCAAAGAGGTACCGAGCATGGCAGAAAACACGGGAGCCGTCTTAGCAACCACTGCTCCACCATTCTGCTTTCCCTGCGGTAGTGTCTCCTTCGGCGTTTTGGACGTTCCCCTTCCCCTTCGGCGACATTCCTTACCGCGTGGTGGCGTGTGTTTTATTTCCTACGTTGGGCGGCCTTTATATTCACGCGGGCCTTCGGTGACTTCCACCGCACGGTGGCTTCCACCGTCGGTGGTTCCACCGCGTGTCCACCGTACGGTGGCCCTTTTTCCCTCTTCTTTTTTTTTTTTTTTTTTTTTGAATTTTCTTTTATATATACTTTTTTTTTTTTTTTTTCAAATTTTCGTATATATATATATATATATATTTTTCAAATTTTCGTATATATATATATTTTTTTCCCAAATTTTCTAATTTTTTGGAGCGGCTGACTGACTGGGGGTTCCCGGTTCCCTCCGTTCGTGATAGATTTTCAGTTTCGACCCGTTGACCGCGTCTGATATCTCCTTCCCATCCAGTGTCCATAACTTTATCGCCCCGTTCGTGTTGACCTCACGTATCCTAAAGGGCCCTAACCATCGGACTTTGAATTTCCCTGGTTTAATTTCGTTTCGTCCATTATATTTCAAGACTAACTGCCCCCGGGTGAACCTCGCCCGCCGAATGTGTTGGTCGTGCCAATGTTTCCTTCGTTGCTAGGCCACGTCTGTCACCCATTGTGCCATCAGCCTTCATTCATCGAGTTTGTTTAGGGCATACAGGCGCTCCCTCAGGCTCTCCATATCGCCAAGTTTATTCTCAATAGCAATTCGGAGACTTGGCACCATGAACTCTATCGGTACTACCGCTTCCTGTCCGTACATTAATTGAAATGGTGTCTGGCCCGTCGTTACTTTGTAGGTGGTGCGGTATGCCCATAACACCGACGGTAGTCGCTCCTCCCAATCTTCCTTTTCTACCCCGCACGACTTATAGATGACTGAAACCAGAATCTTGTTGGTTGCCTCCGCCTGACCATTGGCCCTCGGATAATACGGACTGGACAAGGAGTGAAAAATTTTGAACTCCGTCGTGAGGAGTCTCACCACATGGTTCACAAAATGGCCTCCTCTGTCACTGGTTACCTGGAGCGGAATTCCATATCTCGTGATAATTTGTTCATAAATAAATCTGGCTGTACTCACAGCGGTGTTATTAGGTAGGGCCCGTGCTTCGACCCATTTTGTCAAGTATTCCGTAGCTACCACGATGTATGTACATCGCCGCGGTCTGCTGACTTTTAAAGGCCCCACAAAATCAAGCCCCCAACGTTCGAATAACTCTTGTGCCGCTGAAGGGTTTAATGGCATGAAGTCTCGTTTTAGTGGTTTTTCGGCCCTCTGGCATGTATCACAGCTTCCGACCCATTCTCTGGTGTCGCTGTGTAGCGTCGGCCACCATAGTCCGGCTAACAGTACTTTCCTGGCCGTCGTGTCCGGCCCCATATGACCTCTTGCGCGTCCTTCGTGTGCTTCCTTCAAAATCCCTGGTATCTCTTCCTCCATCACGCATCAGCGGAGTACTTGATTTGTCCCCATTTTGTAAAGGAGTCCATTGATCAGTTGGAACGTTCGGCTCCTTAGGACCAATTTGCGTCGTTCCCCTGGTGGCATGTCCCGAGGGAACTGGGACGTCGATAGGTACTCGCCAATATGAGTGTACCAGGATGGTAAAACCGCAATCCGGAATAAGTGCGCATCCGGGAAATCATCATTCACCCCCTCCGCTCGTTCTCCCGACTTGATTCGTGACAGTTGGTCAACGATCACATGGCTCTTCCCTGGCCGTACTATAATGTTGAATGTGAATTCTTGCAGTAATAACAGCCACCGACTCACCCGTCCTTGAATAATAGGTTTATTCACCAAGTACATCAAAGCTTGGTGGTCTACATAGAAGGTGAAGGGTGTCGCCAACAAATAATGCCGGAACTTCTGTACTGCGTAAACCATGCCGAGCGCTTCCCGTTCAGTTGTACTATAATTCTTCTCAGCTTTCGAGAGTAGTCTACTGGCGAAGTAGACCGGGTGATCCAACCCATGATCCCCAACTTGTGCTAATGTTGCACCTATTGCATAGTTGGAGGCGTCGACGTGCACATGAAATTCTCTGTCCCAGTTTGGGTAGGCCAATATTGGTGCCGCCAACAGTCGTGATTTTAATTCTTCGAAGGATTCCGACTGCGTCGTTCCCCATACGTACGGTTCCCCTTTTCTTGTGAGGTTATCCAGGGGGTAAGATATCTGGGAGAAATTTTTTATAAACCTTCGGTAATATCCGATGTGTCCCAAAAAAGATTTTACCCCTGAGACATCCTGTGGGGGTTCCATCTCCACAATCACCAGAACTTTATCCGGGTCTGTTTTAAGTCCCGCTTTACACACTATGTGCCCGAGTAGTCTACCCTGAGGTACCATGAATCTGCATTTCTTAGGGTTCAGTGCGAGTCGTGCCCTCCGGCACCTGTCCATACATTCTCCCAGTGCCTTCAGATGCGTCTCCTCCCCGCTGTAGATGGACCAATCATCTAGGAACGCCTTGAAGTTACCCACGGACATCTTATCAAAAATGTGGAGAATTATTCGTTGGAACGTTGCCGGAGCATTGCAGAGATCGAAGGGCATCCGGTTGTAAGCATATACTCCGTCCTCCACCACAAATGTCGTCTTCAGCGTATCTTCCTCCGCTATTGATATCTGATTATAGCCGGAAAATCCATCCATAAATGAATAGATTTCATGGCCGGCCACCTCTTCAAGAATGGAGTCTGTGAACGGTATGGGAAATGGATCTTTGATGGTAACTGCATTGAGTCGCCGGAAGTCAACACAAATCCGGATCTCGTTACCATCCTTTTTGAGAGATATTACGATGGGGGATACCCATTCGCTATTCTGCACCCTAAAAATAATCTTGGCCTCCAGCATTCGTTCAATCTCTTTTTGTACTTTTGCAGCATAGTTTTTATTCATCCTGTACGGTCGCTGTCGTACTGGTACTGCGCCTGGTACCAACAGAATACGATGAACACATAACTCCGGTGGGACTCCCTTCAAATCCTTATAAGTCCATGCGAATACATCTTTGTACTCGGTGAAAATCTTAAATGCGGCTGTTTTCAGTACTGGGTTCCAATCATCTCCTACCAGGATGATTTTCTTATCCGTCTCCGTACCTAGATTCAAAGGTTTCAGCGTCGGTTCTTCATACTTCATGGCCTCCTTGTTTCTAAATTGATGTGCGGGTACGGTGTCCATTGTGGCTTCTCCTTCCTTATACTCCCCGTATTCTGGAGGATATTGATCTGGCTCCTCTCCTTCGACGCTTAATACGTTGCAGGAGGGTGAGAACATCTCATAGTCCTCCTGCTGCCAATGGAACAATCCATTTAGTGAATTTGTGTCATCCTCTGAACAGCAACCTCCGATTTTTAATATGCCTTCGGCATCTGGGTCCATCCCCTCTCTCCCTTCATCTCGTGGGTCATTTTCCCTCTCGGATTCAGATCCCGAGGAAGAGGCAAGTTCCTCGCTCACCAACTGCGTCCGGAGATCAATAGTGAATTTCTTGCCTCCGCTCTCCATCGAGAGTGTATTTCGTTTCCAGTTGTGGTTTGCTTTCGCTGCCACCAACCATCCTCTTCCAAGTATGGCGTCATACCCCTTCTGTTTCAATGGGATGACCACGAAGTCAAGCACGAAAGGTTGTGCACCCACGGTGACTTGCTGTGCCATCAACATGCCGAGGGGCTTAATCCCGTGCTGGTCTGCACCTAGCAGATTAAACGTAGGTGGCCACAGAGTGGGCTTTCCTAGCTTTTTCCATGTGTCCTCCGGAAGGACATTTACTCCGGAACCGCCGTCTACTATAGTATCTATCAGGATGGTGCCCAGGATGCCCATCTCCACCACGGCTGGGTGTCGGCCATTGTTGACGGTAAGTACAACTGGATTTGTTGCCGAGTTTCCTAGTATGGGAGCATCCATGTCTCCCGGTTTGGGTTTATCAACCTTTGTGCCCAACAACATTGTCCCCAATTGCGGTATGGTGTGTAGGAGGTCTTCCAATTTCACAGGTACCTCCATTTGGAGCATCTGTCGTACAGTGTTCCTCTCCGCGTCTGTGCAGTAGGGTCCCGATGACTCGTGTGTCTCTCCCCGTTGGGCTTTCATGGCCCTTTCTATTTCCTCCCTTGCCTCCGTCATTCTTTGCTTCTCCGTGCAGGGATGGGGGTATCGGGCTTCCTTTGCCTGCCCTCGGGTAAGAGCAAGGATGGCTTCTTTACCCTGTGTGTTGCCTTCGATATCAATCAGATTGGCCCCTACGCCAGACTTCGGACATTCGGCATCTTCATGGTCACCGGGGCCACACCACCAACATAGCTTTTGAGCGGTGTCATTGTTATTACACTCTCGTGCGTAATGACCCCATTGATTGCAAGCCCTACATTGAATCATCGGGCGTCCCTTCGCATCGTATTGGACCCTGTTTCTGGTGGTATTATTATTATTCCCCCGTCCGCCTCGTCGGTTTCCCCGGTAGCCTCCGGAAGATGCATTATTGTTTGAATCCGATGTGGAGGGCTGCTCATGTGCAAAGAGCACTTGTTGGTTACGTGCCTTCAGATTGTATGGGCAATCCTTCGTAGAATGTCCCATGATCTGGCAGATGTCACAGAGTGCCTTCTTGGGACAGGCACCCTTTGTGTGGCCGCTCTCCTTACAATCCGTGCACCACAGTTCATCATCCTTGCCTGTGGTCCCCTTCATTGTCTTAAACTCTTTTAACATCCGTTCCATATCCTTCTGAAGAGCCGTGACTTTCTTCTTCGGCTTCTCATCACTGCTACTCTCTTCTTCCGACGTATCATCTTCAGAGGATGACGAAGATCTATTCTTCTTCTTTTTGGCCGTCTTATTTTCACTTTCCAAATCCATGGCCCGGTTGTATGCATCATCGTAGGAAGTCGGAGGCACAATTTTCATCTTTCGTCGGAGCTTAGGGTTCAGACCCTCGACAAACCACCGCTTCTTTAAGCCATCAGCCGGTTGGCTTTCCATCTTTCCGACTAATTCCTTTAGCCGGCGGCCATATGCCCGTACGGTCTCCTTCTTTCCTTGCTTTGTTCCATAGATTTCCGAGACTATCTCATTATCATCTCGGAGAAGCCGAAATTCCTTCTCGAATGCTTTCTTTAGTTCATCCCACGTAGTTACCCCGGTTTTATCCAAGTCTGAATACCAGTCAATAGCCACTCCTCTCAGTGTGGCGGGGAACTGCTTCATCCATTCATCTTGGTCAGTCACCCCGTTGGCTGTCCAGATGGTTTCGCAGGTACGGCAATGCCATGCGGGATCATCTTTGCTATCCCCGTTGAATTTGGGCAACTTCTGTTTGGTCGCCATTGATGGAAGTCGTCCACTTGGAGGTGGTTGTGGCCGTGTCTGCCCTCCAGCGCTACTCCCTCCGATGCCGCTGATGTCTCTTGTGGTGGTGACCAAAGGTACGGTGTTCTGCCTTGTACCT
Source organism: Cryptomeria japonica (assembly GCF_030272615.1). Taxonomy (NCBI): domain Eukaryota; kingdom Viridiplantae; phylum Streptophyta; class Pinopsida; order Cupressales; family Cupressaceae; genus Cryptomeria; species Cryptomeria japonica. The sequence goes on from NC_081411.1 coordinate 280,876,560, forward strand.
ACCGTGCGGTTAGCTTCCCCTTCGCCGTCACCCGTGCCCGGCTCCCTTCGGTGATCCTCCCTTTGTGGCGTGAGAGCGACTACCGTGCGGTTAGCTTCCCCTTCGCCGGTGCCCGGCTCCCTTCGGTGATCCTCCCATTGTGGCGTGAGAGCGACTACCGTGCGGTTAGCTCCCCCTTCGCCGTCACCTATGCCCGGCTCCCTTCGGTGATCCTCCCTTTGTGGCATGAGAGATAAGTTTTTGAACTGATCTCGAGTCTCTTCAACTAGTTCTCTCCGTAACCTAGTTTCCTCCAGAAACTCTTCGAGGCTTCTTGCTCTACAGTAGTCCGGCGGCGCGTAGAAATTCCCCTCGGCTTCTGCACCTTCCGTGACACCTCCTTGGTTCCCTTCGGGCAACCCTTCGGCAGGTCGTCCTTCGGCAAGTTGCCTCAGCCTCCGTCTACGTTCTACACGTTGTTCCAGAATCAAAGCCTTCTGCGCAGCCTCCCACTCGTCGGTTTCTAATTTCTTATTTCTGTATTTATTCAATAAATTGGGCATTAATTGTGGTACAATTTCATGTTTCACAACACATAAACCAAAACACAACAGTCTTTATTAATTCATTCTTTTGTATACAATCAACATAATTCTTCGCTTCCAACAGTGTTCTTTATTTCTCTCCCTTCACAATTTAAGGATTATTTGTCCTTCGTCGGTCCTCTCTACGTCCGTCATCCTGGCGCTCATGAAATTCTCGTAAGATGTGCTGTCGTCGGTTCTCACGGTAGGTGTCTTCTCTGCGGTTTTGAAGAGCCAAAAATGCTTGAGCCAAAAGGTTAGGCAAATTGCTCATCAACCGATTCACCGCCGGGCTTACACCAAGCGTGCTCCACACAGCATCCTCTGGAACAGCCTCAATGGTGGCTTCCCTCCGTACGTGTGTTTCGATGGCCGCCTGAAGGATGCAAGAGAAATCTTTTGTGAGTGCTCGTTCTCCTTCGAACAGTTCTTGGTGATCTTCGTCAGGGTTACTGCTCGTCCCCTCGGGCAATCGTTGTCCCATTATCCCTGTGCCATGTAGTATATTCCCGTCCCTCTCGAAATAATTTCGGCAACGGCGCCAAATGTTTACCTCACTGGGTAAACAGGAAGAATACAGAAATCGAACAGCAATGCACAATGCAAATACAAAAGAAGTACCAGAATAAGCTTGCCATTAATGTCAAAAGATGTTCATATTATAATCTGTCGTCAACATTACATGTCCCCCAACACCCGGAGGTGGTACAATATATGACAGCCGAAGGGGTGCGACACAACCGTCGTGACTCCAACTACCTACCCGTCGGCTAACTAACTATCAATAATTAACATTACTAAACTATACATTTTTTCCGATAACACAGCATGCTTATTATTTATCTTGAATAAATTTTATGTAAAAAGTGTTTTAAAACTAATAAATAAGTGCATCTTGCACTTGGACCATTTTCAGTGATTTTGTGCCTACTTGTTGCTGAAAGCATTGTTGAATGCTTACTTACGATTTTGTGTTGTTGTGTAATATCCCTTGGAAATAATTTATATCAGATCTTGTATCTTTTAAAACTTAATGAATTAAATCTTTGCCAAAATCTGAAACTATACTCTAAGGCAAATACATGTCCACACATACCAATGATGAGGTCAATAATCAGCATCATCATGACCTCAAAGGATGCAACTTAGAGGGAGAACTTCACAAGAACTCAAAGGAGAGGGCAACATCAAGACAATGATCGCATCACCAAGAAGGAATTTCAAAGGAATGAAGAAGCATCACATGATTGATATGTCTTATGTTCATGTTCCAGTTGTAGTTCATAAACGTAATTCCCCTTGGATTACCAACAATCACATCTATACACTTAGTCTATCCACATATCAAGTCAAGACCTAACTATAGGAAACTTGGAGTCACCTCATTTGATTACAAGTTTTAGCATTTGAGAAGATTTTGTTCAAGAGAGGATAAGATACTCAGTATTTTATTCTGCGTTGTAAGGTGTCATAAAAAGCACATCAACAAGCACCAACTCAGCATGTGAGACACCAATCCCATAGAAATACAACAGATATGAATTGCAGACCGCCAAGGCTGAATACTCAGCTTCCTTGTAATTTAGAATCCTCTCACACAATACATATGATCTACAAATGGAACCACACAAAATTTTTGGGATGCTATTCACACAACATCACCCACACACTCGCACATCAAATACCTTCCGGATATACACATTAAAGAAACAGATTAGGAATGCACCTAGATGAACTTTATATATGAATAAGATATCATAATTACATTCACATGTCAGCCTAGAATAAGATTGATGCATATGCAAGTCGGCCACAAGAATAAACCCTACACCAAACATGTAATAGGCTCGGTCCAAAAGCCCACATGTTAATAAGGGACATGCTATGTGTTACACAACACACGTTCCATTGCCCCTAATGTACATTAACATGCCACTTTCAGCAGGCACACGTTACAGTCTTCTAGCACATCAAACTAGAACATCAACCTAGTCGGCCAACAAGCAAAGTGAACACTCTGTCACTTCAAACTTTCTATCTATTGAAGCTTAGCACTACAACTTTGGAATATGATACATCATGTGTATGCTTAGCTTCCAAACTGCAAGGCATAACCCTCAACTGTGGCAGGATGCAGAACCCAACACTTTGATAGCGCAATTGAATGCACATTTTGTTCTTGAGAAACAAACCTTAGGTATATACCACAAATGCTTCCAGACAACATCACACAAGATATGCAATCAGAAACAACCCAAACTGGAGCATATTAATAACATTAAGAGAGCTATCTAGCATAGCTTGCCATTCCAGAACTCAAATGCTTAGACAAAGTCATGTCAAAAGCAATTACATTTAATTGTCACTGATCTGCTAACACCTTAGACATCATACCTTTGTTCACACCTTTGACATCAATGACAACATATGTTCAACAATCTCATCCTTTGTCATTGATGTCAAACAACAAAATGCTGCTAGCAAATCAACACAAACCAAATTATTTAGAGACTGCTCCTATGATGTATACCTGATCTGCAAGAAGCGTCTGAGCATTTGAATGCATTACTCTTCTTGAAAGATGTAGCATTTTGGGCCACTTTCTCCTAGTTGCATGCTCCCTCTTTCATCTTGGGTCACATTCTTCATCAGCTCACCCACTATTTCTTTCTCCTTAAACTATAAAACTGAAACAATCTACAAGACCACCAAATCTGCTTGTGATAGGAAGTGAATACTCCCCCTCAACCTGTACTTTCTCGAGTCATGAGGGAGCAACCACTCTGTTTGCTCCCAAATGGAATAGTTTTCACTTATAGAAAATAAACTAAACACAAAAACATAATAAAATAATAGCAAATAAATATTTAACACAACATATGGCAGAATGATGTTTCTTTATTACCAGGTGTAATTTTGTATATCATCAACATGAACTGTTCCCAATACAACAACAATATAAATAGTACCAAACGGTTGGTTAAGACTGCCAACTGTTGGCAACCAACTCAACTCTCGAGAACTAATTACACTGCCCTTATTAGCAAAACATAACAAAGTAGTATTTATTTATGAGCAACATATTTGCCATCTACATCAACCCCCTCAAAAAAGAAGTCTTCCAAATGACGAAAACCAAATGGGAGCTAATCTAACATATGTGAACATTGAGAGGGATGAGGGGATGTCCTTGGCAAAAAAGAGGACTAAGGGTTGTCTGGCTGTTGCTGTAGGCACTGGAGATGCTTATTCGCTGCCAACTCTCGCTTCCGCACGACTTTGATCATGACGGGTGTCTAGTTGCTGCTGTAGGCACTGGAGATGCTTATTCGCCGCCAACTCCAACTCCTGCATGGCTTTGACCATGTATGCAGCCTCCATGAGCAGCCTCCATGAGCTGTTTTCACACCTTCTCCAACTCCTGATCCTTTTCCTTCAACTGCTCATCCCTACTTGCCACCTCTGCCTCCAAGTGGGCGACCTCTTTCAGAGCTACCCTCAGCTTCTCTTTCTCGTCCAACTCCTAGACATGTTTGGCCACGGTGCTCTCCAAGCATGTGAATCGGGAATGTTCTTGAGCCAACTGCTCCCGAGCCTTTTGGATGTGATCTGCCAGGGTCTTTCGTGCGGCCTCTACCTCTTGAATGACTTGGTCCCTTTGAGCAGTCATAGTCTCTATGCATGCCACTACCAACTTCCTGTATTGCAGAACCAAGTCTTTGAAGGCAATCTCCATACGTCAGAGTGATCGAAGGAGACCAAGCTGGTCTTCTACTACCAACTTTGTGGAAGTCCATGCATCTACCATTTCCTGTGTCTTCATCTTCAACCACCCCTTCGCCGTAAAACATTTGAAAAATTCTACCTCGTACTTGTCTTTCGTAAATGCTAGGAGAATGTTGCACAGGTGATTTGAGGATCTTGGCCAATATCAATGCCCTTGGGAATGTGTTCCACTCTGTTAAAAAAATTTGCCACCCCTTCCAACTAGGTGACGCAATGCTGCATAGTGCCAAGGGGATCCCCAGGGTTGGGTTTACTCAATTGGAGCACAACCTCTTCTGCTTTGCCAGACGAGGATTCCTCTGCTCCAGTCACCACTAGGGTGGGTTCGCCAACTGCTAGTGACTCCTATCGTACTTATCATCCCATGTTTTCGCTAGCTACCCCCTCAGGCAACTTCATTCCGCCAAATATCAGTTGTGGTGGTGACTCGTCAGGTGGATTCTCCAAGGGAATTCCCAACGTCTGCAACCACGAGTCGATGGTTTGCTCCTGTCCTATCGTCTATAGGGGTGGGGTGTGCAAGTGGCCTATTGACATTATCACCCTGATGGTTGGTGGTGCAATTTTGGCTAGTGGAGGTAAAGCCTCTACATCCGCTATTACTCACGCAATTCCTGCCTTTGTCAAAGTCTCCTGAGTTACCATTGGTGTAAAGGTTCCTCTGTTTCTGCAAATGGCATCTAAATTGTTTAAGTGTCATGCCTCGCAGTTGTTTTTGTCGATGGTGTCAGGGCTACCAATTGGGTGCCCACAACTTCCCCTACCACCTCTGCGGATGGTGTGGGAACTGTCACCTACATGCCTACAACTTCCCCTACCACCGCAACCTCGTCCTCTACAACAACGGTTGCCACCTTGAAGATGTCCTCCGTACTCTCCCCTTCAGATGACAATGCCTCTAGCGTGTCTTCTTCACTCGCTTCACTCTCGACACTTTGGAGTGTTGTACATCCTATTGCCGCTTCTTCCTAAGAGGTTGGTCCCTGCCAGTGTCTTGAGATGCATGCAGTAGAAGATTGGCGAGTTGGAGGGTTTCACTCTAGGAAGCGGTTGAAGATGGCCTCTCTTTTCTTTCGGAACCTTTGGGCGTACTACTCCAGGAAAAGACTGATTGCATGATGAGACATGAAGAATCCCTTGTGCTAAAGACTCAGGAACTCCCAGATTTTGTTGGAGAGGAAAGACACCCAATTGTACATAGTGCCATTCCTCAACCCATTCATCAAATACAACATCCACATGGCGATATCAGAATCCCCACTGGCACCTATGATTTATCTTTTGATGACATCCATAATGCATTTCCACTCAACATTTGCGAAGAAGATTTTGGGAATTTCGCTCTGGACCCTTTGGAAGGGTCAGGAGCGAAATTCTTGTTTTGAGCTCATTTCTTCATTTTTTCTAACTCCAATCCACTTCAAAAGTCAAGGACACATCACTCCACTCCTATCCACGCCCTAAAAACTAAGGATTTGACCTTCTCCAAGGAAAAATAGGTGTTCTTCAAGAATTTCGCTCTGGACCCTTTAGAAGGGTCGAGAGCGAAATTCCTCCTTGGGCTCAAATCCTGACTTCATTTTCACATTTCTTCACTCCAAATAAGTGTTTTGCCTTCACTCATGCCTGGGAATGAGCTAGTTCATGGCTTTGGGAAATGTAGAGTGTCTTACAGAGGAATTCACTCTGGACCCTTTGAAAGGGTCAAGAGCGAAATTCCTATTCTAGGTGCAATTCACCTTCAAACTAACTTGACTTTGTCTTAGACTTGATCCTAGATCCATTTCCTTCCATATCCTTGCAAATTTGCTCAACCATTCAATGATTTAGGTGAAGAATTTAGGTCCTTTGTGAAATTTCGCTCTGGACCCTTTGGAAGGGTTAGGAGCGAAATTTGACATTTTAGCCTCTCCATCAGGATTCATATATGGAATATTACATTTAAGTATAAGAATACTTTAAGTTGTATTCCATATATACTGTCAGGATGTTTGAGAGTGGTTTCGGACCTCCAGGAGTTATAATGCAAAATCTAGTTTTTGGAGGATTCTTCAATTTTCCAAACTTAGTCAAATTTCAAGATCAGGATGACATTTCAGACTTAGCCAAATTTCATAACAGTTGAGGATCAGGATGACATTCCAGACTTCTCAAGGCGAATTCGCTCTGCCCTTGATGTAAGGGATGGGACCTAGGAGGACATTATGCATTCTGAAGAGCACACAGTTATACTGAGAGGGGGGGTGAATCAATATAATGAAACTTTCCATTTCAATATTTTATATGATAGAATCAATTACTAAAAATAATTTTGCATATGAACACAATAACACAAAGATTTAAGTGGAAACCCAATGCAAGAGAAAACCACTGAAAATGAATTCTATATATTTATGTTCTTTTACAATTTTGTGAGCACCACACTGGAAGCACCAACCCCCGAACTCTGTTTTGTGAGCACCAACCCACTGGAAGCACCAACTCTCTCTGCTGAAATTGTGAGCACCAACTCACTCTTCACAAATCTAATTTTCCATCTTGAGCATGTTGCTGTAACAATGGACGATGGACAATGGTAACACTCTTTAAATCTGCATACACATCTTCATACAAATATGTCACAATTTCTTTTTTAAATCTGCTGTAAGCTGATCATAAATCTGCCTTACTCTTCATTTCAAATCTGCATGTGCTAAGTTTATATATCTGCTATTATATTCTAAACATATGCTCTTTTAGGACTGATTGTTCATGTTTCTCTTTGCACACCTCTTACTTCACCTGCGTGCGGTATACTTTCAAAAATCCACAGTTTTATACAAAGTATATATATCCAGCATATCAACATCCTTCTCAAAGCATTTTTAAAAATTCATATATATATGTGCTAGTTCCACCGGTTGCAAACCAACATGACTTTTAGTTTGAAAAGTCATATCCTTCAATATTTCAATAACTTCTTTTTGTTAAATTCTATTAATAAACTTTTTACGGGAGTATTTGTTTGCCAAACGCTTTTGTTTATATTAATAAACTCTTATGCCACTATACCTTAGACAATACTTTTCATAATAAACAACCAACCGAACTTAATGAAGCTCGATAATATGTATTGTAAAAATAAGGTATGTAATTTATTTACGATATTATTTTCTTCCAGCCGGTATTAAGTAAGTTCCGCAAAACACAAAGTTTAATAATTTTTGCTGTCGAGATTTATTTTTCACTTTTAATTTTGCCACTCCATATCTATCTTTGCTTTAATTAATTTAAAGTGTGCCACCGATAATATTGTTCAATATATGAACGCTCATGAGGTGCCGTAAAAAATACTTTGTTAATACATCCGCCATGAAAACATTTTTTCGCTTTAATAAACTTGCCGCTATATTAATATATCTGACGATAATTATATAGTCTTTCCATATTATATATCGGGTAATAAATATATCGGATTATTTATAAAGTCTTTTCATTAATAGTTTTCATTTGATTTCTATTTTTGCCTTCAGATAATGATATAGATACGAACCATGCTCATTGTAATCTTCTGCTTCATCGTGCTGATTTGCCAGGAAACTTCCAAACCAACACCCGACTCTAGGATATATTTTAGATACTTTCATTCTTTCTGTGATGTCATTTTAGATGCTTCCCGCTTTCAATTAATTTGACATCAATGACAATACTTGCATCACATTCAACCAAGGTTTGATTTAGCAACTTGAAGTGCGACCAAATAGTACACAAAAAACACCCGAGGAATGATCTAAATTACCCCTAATCACTGAATTGACCTGACCTCTTGAGGAGTTCCACCTGACTCAAGCAGAGCCTGCTACCCTAATGAGCCCCCTGGCGACCCTTCAAATGCAAAAGGTCAATAGACAAGAACCTAAAAGACCTAAAAAGAAAACCCTAGAAAGCAGAAAGTAGGGGTCCCTATTTGCAATGGGGCGATGTGTGAATGCGTCACAATAGGTAGTAAGTGTTGGTGGCATTTTATGAGCAAACTGAATTTTACCTGCCCTTTCCCTTTTGGGATTGATGATTGGTTCAAAATATGGCCACAGAATCCTTCGAGGGCAGTTTTTGGGGATTTATGTCATATCCTTCATTGCTAATCTAGGAGTTATGGAAGGAACGTAATCGGAGAATTTTTCATGACAAAAATATGGATGCTAAAAGGCTCTGTCATAAAATGGAAGCCCAATTTATTGATCTTGTCGACGAAGCAACCAAATCGAAAACTCTAAAGGAGAATACATATACTAGTTGGGATAACAAAATTAAACTGACCTTTGCAAGCCTCTCAATTCCAACCCTGTTCGGTAGTGATTGCAATAAACATTTGGTGAATCCTAGATCCTTGGTCCAGTGGTGTGCTCTTGAGCCTAGATGGGTTAAGGTTAATTTTGACGGAGCATCGTTAGGAAATCCTGGCTCCAGTTGTATTGGTTGTGTTATTAGAGATGAGTACGGTGATTCTTTGGCAGAAGTGGCAGAGCATATTGGACATGCTCCAAACAATGTGGCGGAATTTTGTGCTGCATTGCGTGGGCTCCAGGTTGGAATTGAATGTGGGGCCCGGAGAATCCATTTGGAGGGATACTACTCATTAAATGTGATTAGAAAGAATGAGACCCCACGTTGCGCCCTCAACCAAATGCTTCGCCCAATCAAAATCATGTTGGATAGTCTAGAGGATTATCAAATAAGCCACATATACAGAGAAGGCAATGAGTTGGCGGATAGGCTGGCAAAAACAGCAGCGCTGTTAAGAAATGCATAACTCTATTGTACTGACAATCATATCATTAGGCCACTCAAGATTTAATCATGATTCTTTATGATATTATTTCCCCCTCCCCCCCGTAGTTGTGATATGCCAATTGGACAATTGCAATTGTTATCAAATAAACCTTCGCGAGGTGAGATTTGTTTTGATTATATAGGTCTAGACATACAAGGTTATTTCTCATTGCAATCTTTTCTAAGTCTTGAAAAGCATGAAAATCGTGCGGCACAAGGGAAACAATTAATTCTTGAGGGAGATTGGACGACTGCTTAATATCGGCAATCATGATTCTTTAAGGAATGAGTTTATTTAAAGGCTATTTAATACTTCATTTTCACAATACATTTGGTCTTTGAGTGGAAGCTTGAAGTAGAGAGGCAGTGAGATTGTGTGCATGCAGGGACGGACACGACAGTTATGTTGGAGGCAACAAAACGCCAGATGGCATTGCTGGGGGAGATTACAAAGAAGAGTTTGATAGCGGTGATGGATTCTAAGCACCCTCTCATCCGGCATGCAGTTAAAAGGGTGTTGGGTGGGGAATTCCTCAGAGCCTACCACTGCTATCGAGTTAATTCAGACATCCTGGCTATGTTTGCAGCCATGTTGATCTATATGGGGGTCACTAAGCCTAGAGTTAAGAAGATTACCCAAATGGTTTTCAAGCACTACTTCTTGGGGGAAATTGATGTTGTTTTGGACAATGTCGATGACAACTTGCGCACCCCCCTTCCTCAAAACTACTACATGTTTGTTGGCGCTAGTGCTAAGGTGAAGAAGTTTGTGGTGGTTCAAACCCTTGAGCAGTAGATTTTGGTTGCAGAGTGGGTGGTAAAAGGCCGCAACATTTCTTTTATGTTGCATGTCACTGGAATTCTACCTCGCTTTGACAAAGCCTAGAAGAAACAGTATGTTGTAGCGGAGGGTTTGAGTGGGCGGCATGACATAGCAATTTTGGAGAATGGGGAAGTAACCCCTGAGAATGAGTGGGGTCTCGGTCGCGGAGAGGAGTGGAACCCAAAGGACTACCCCCTTCTAGATGAAGTGGCGGATTTTGAGGCGCATATTGACTGTAGTATGGAGTGCCCGATGGTGCTAAGAGCTGTTACGACCTAGAAAATGAAGGAGCTAGAGGACTCTGAGGAGGATGAGGTCGGCAACCCAGAAGCCCTTGAACCAGTGGATGCTGATGTAGGTGTGGACTGAATTTGTTTAGGTGTTTAAACATTTTGTGTTTAGCAGGACAGGCCCTTTGTATCTTGGTCGTGTTATGGCTTTAGTAATGAGTCTGATTTTTCAGTTTTTTGCAGAGGTAGGGGTGTGTAGTTGTCGATGTAGCTGGGTAGTTATTGGCAGATTTTATTGATGCTACCGGTTAAATCATATATGTTTGTGGCCCATTTTGTATTTCATTGGGCTGGTTAGTTGTCAAGTGATGGGGGCAGAGCTCAGTATAGTCAGTAGTTTGCAGACAATATGACTATGTAAAACCTTTATTATATTAATATAAATGGGTGCTGCCCCCCTGCAGCTATTTACCTATCAAAAAAAATCTATAATTTGTCTTTTATAAAGTTAAAGAAATGTCAATGTATACTTAATAATTATTTATATTTAATAATTTTATTAATTTTTTTTTGTAGTTTAGTAATCATGGCAGAATCATCATCATCATCCAAAAATGATAAGTGGATCAAACCAAACCCTAGGTTTCCTTTATGGAAATATGTCATGATCGTTGAAAAATTTCAAGGTGGTGGAGGTTTTAAATGGCCAATATAAATGTTCAAACCATGTCTCAATCAACATAACTGCAGCTCTACAATTCTTTGCATTGTCTGTTATTACTTGGACAACGTTTTGAGGTCCCACATCCTGAATGCATTGTATAAGGATGTTAGCAATAAATTGTGCATCCTTCACCTGTCCCTCACAATCCACAACTTTCAAAAACATTGCCCCTTTAGGGCACACTACAATTACATTAATTAATGGCCGATTTTTGGTATCCTTCCATCCATCAGAAATGATGGACACCCCTGTTTGTTTCTACGAATTTCTAATGGGAGCCAATGCATTGTCTATGCTTTTCACCTCCTTTGCTAGTAAGGTGCTACGCACCTTCTCATAACCTGGCCCTGTGTACCCTTGTGGAGCCTCATTTACCTTTCTCAACATATCCTGCCAATATGCCGACTACTGAATGTAGCAATCTGATTTAATTTTCTGATTTTGATTTCTTTGGCCAGCGGTAGGAGAATTTGGTTTCATATGTTTGTTTTTGTGGTTTAATGCATTTTTTGTGTTTTTGCAATACATATGCCTTGGAAACTTGACAATGAAATTGAATAACAATGATAAAACATAAACTAATGACTGGAAATAAATTTCAGATTGACTGATTTTATAACAGCAATTAACAAATGCCAATAAATAATGGAATTCAACAATGATATGCCAAAATTGGCCTACCAGGAGTCTAACGCCTTGCCTGGAGGGCTTTTTTAATTGACTAAAATGAATCTAGTTGCTGCTAAAGGAGCTTCCAAGGTGTTCTAATTGCTCCTTGAGGTTTTATTCTCCTAAATAATAATTATCAAAAACAAATCTTGCACAAATAGATAGAATTGTTGTTGTTTCCTTCAGACCCCCAAGAGACTTCACTGAATTTGGTCAATTTTTCCCATTGATTTGCTCATATCTCTCTCCAATGATATCATAAACTTGAAAGAATGATTCTATTCTTTATTCCTAATGCTGACAATGAAATTTGCACAAAAAACCAGATGTAAACCCCTCCAATTTATTTTTTGCGAATCCCCGGGCAAGCTAGAAGTGTATGGCTAGGTTGGGAGAGGTATGGCTGGTCACAAACTGCAATAATTCACCAAAATCTGCCCTCTAATTGCTTAGATCTGATTCGCATGACCAATTGCTGCTGTAAGTGTCAACATTCTTCTGATTAAGCCCCTTGTTGGATAGATATAAGCATTCCCAACATTCCAAATTGACAAAATATGAAAGGGTTTTCATCCTTTCTCTCAAAAATGGAGGTCTACGTCCCCAATTCCAATCCACACACCTGCAAAATATGTTGCAGACCTGCAAAATAGTTTTCTTTTCAAAAATTCTCAATCACACAATGCAAAAATGAGCTTTCAAATGCTCTTTTAACATTCCTCAAACCCTAATTCGAATTTGGGGTTAGGGTTGGACTTTTGGCATTATTAAACATGTTAAAATGTTTATTTTTATTAAAAAAAAACTCCCCCTAACTGGTTTGACCCATTGAGGGTCTAATTTCTCATTAAAAGTGGCCATATATTTAAGTTATAACTTCTAGGAAAATGTGCCAAGGGGCCACTTTATTAATATAAAGTGATTGTATTATTTCACTTTATTATTATTTATTTAATCCATCTTAGGAAATATTTTAATATTTCCTAATTTATTCATAAAATGAAATCCGCGACTCAAATTTGAAATCTGTCTGAAGCACTATGATCACTGATGTCATCTGAGTCCTGCAGGCCAACTGATAGTTCCTCCTTAAAAGTAGGGACTCGCCCTAAAAAATAGGAACCTCTCTCCAAACATCTGTAACTGCTCAAAAGGATCCTGCTTTGCTCCTTGGTCCCCTAGGTGGTCATTCAGTCAACTGCCACTTCTCCCTAAAAAATAGGAGATCCACCTAAAAAGTAGGAATTGTCGTCTAAAGGTCCAAAACGGCTCATAGAGCCCCTGCAAAGCTCCATGACCCTCAGAATGAGTCTCCTAACCATGTCGTTGACCTACGGGAACTCGAATGGTAGGTCAACCCCTGCTCATCTCATGTCGCCTAGAAAAGGGGACATTACAAATTATTTGACCTAGAGTATGTGGGAACCTGTTGTGAAAATGAATGTTACAAGGACCTGTTGGTGACAGTATGCATCAAAAATCAAGGTTCGACAAAATGTTGAACCTAGAGGAACTAAAAGGAAGGTTGACAAGGAAGATGGAGAGCCCCCCCCCCCAAAAAAAGCCCAAAAGCAGTATAAAGGTGACAAGGTTACAAAAAAGAGGAATGGTTGCCGAATTGTGAAGGTGAGAGGATTTAAAGGGAAGCATACTAGAAAACAAGGAGGCACGGGAATAAGCCTAAGTTAAAAAGTCAAACTTTTAAAAGTTGTATTGAGGAAGTTGTACAAAGTGAAGAAGTTGAAGGGATTCCCAGTTCTGTACAGACATTGGAGCGTCACACAATTGTTAAATCCGTATGTGGTACGTGTTGATGTGTTTTTTACGCACCTGCGAACACAGAATAAAATACCTAAAGTATCTTATCCTCTCTTGAACAAAATCTCTCAAATGCTGAAGATTAACTTAAGGATCACTTGAGAAGACTCCAAGGTTCATGAATGTAGGGTCACTACGTGTGGATAAGCTCATTAGTTTGATGTGATTATGCTGGAATCACAAGGGGACTTACATTTGAATGCCTGAATGCTTGATTTGTTGGATCTCGATCATTTGATCTTTCTAGATGGTGATACTCTTTGTCCTAAACTAGCTTGACATTGAAAAAATGGCAAAAGGTAAAGGGTTGAGAAAGTCTACTCTAAAGCCTAGAATGTGAGACGATGGATGAATGATTAGATGGAATCCTATCGAGTGAGGTCTCACCATCAAACTGAACAATTTGACACAAGCTCAGTGCAATCTTCTAAGGATGTTTCAAAGATGTTCGAATCAATACCATCAAACATTGATCACCATTCAATTTAATGCATAAGCAATGAGTGTAGAACAATTCGAAATTAAGCTCATATCATTCCAGTTGACCACACAAGGTGCCCTTACAATCAACAAGAGTCTAGTGGCATGGCCTAAGCGGATTCCACACAAATAAATTCAACATATTCCTCCACTCAATCTAATAAACATGAAATTAAATCGAGAAGCAAAGACCATGCAAGTTGTTGAAATAATGAATCAAATTCTCCATAACTTCAATGAAATCAATTGTTCTTTACAACAAGGTTTGGCAACAATCTTTGCCTACTCCTAATCTAATTTCTATTCTAATTGCTATTCTATTCACTATTTTACTAACTATTCGCTATTAGCTAACTATCAACTATTAACCTTTACAAATGAAGAGTTTGAGCTTTATATAGAGATCTCATTTACAATGAACAACCCGTATTGATTCTCCATCAATGGCCAAGATTTTACAATGAAACCTTAATTAGGGTTTGTTATAACAAACTCTCTTTAGCCAATGAGAAAATTACATTCAGAGAATGTGGACCAAAAGATATCAAGGGTAGGCACATCGGAGTTTGTGCATCCATGGGTGAGCTTGGTTCATTGAACTTAGACGCATTGATGTGGTCCTCTCTAATTGGTGGAGTAGCGACTGGGATGCCACCTCAATCTTGCACTTTGTAGACTTGATTTGATTCATCACCATGAAGGGATGTTGAGAGATATCTCTTGATACTCAACATTATCCTGTTTCAGCAGTGATGATGATGATGAGAAGCAGACTTTGGTTAACTCTTCTGAAACTACCTGCTTCTTCAGTCATGTTCGATGTAGGTCTTGTGATGACTTTGGTTGACTTTCTCTTGCTCATGGTGTACTTCGAGTGGACGATGCACTTGGTTGAATGTAGCTCTTCAATGTACTGAAATTGATTCTTGGATTCTTGAAGGGAATTCAAGATTGCAAAACATCCTTCCATCATGTGGGTTATCTTTTCTTCATGCTCTAGTGCCTTGAGGTAGTTGAGTGCATTCTTCCTTGCATTCCTTTTATCTCCTCATGTCACGAGGATGTGATGGGGTCTTGTCTTCCTTTCTAAATAACCTTGTGTTTGATGAATTCTCTTCTTGAACTTGCATAGTGGTGATAGGAAGTATTTGTCATGGTCAAGTCATTCCTTCTATCCTTGCTTGTATATCCTACTCTACTGCTTGCAGCTGTTGAATATTTGAAGTTTTTCAACCTAGTAGCACTTTGAGTCTTCTTCATGCACTTGAGGTGTTCTTGATGTTGATGAAGCTTCTTGAAGAGGTCCTCCTTGTATCTTGTCCTTGGTGTTGAAATTTTCTCCTCAAAATCCTTACTCCAATCTTCATCCAACCTGATCCTTTTGATTTCTTTCCTTGCCTCTTGCAAAGCAAACAAACAGGCATCAATCTCACATGATATATAACCTTTACACACTCCCATTTTGACTTAATCTCTTATTCTATATGCTGCAGGTTTGATATGTGTTTCTATAGGGGAGATTGCTCCTTTTGATAACTGAATTCACTGTCTAGAAGGTAAACTTAATGTCCTAGGGTAAATCTGGGTTGTCTAATGATGAAGTCCACTAGTTGATATGTCTCCCAGCTGCGTACATTCGGTTCCTCTTGCTATATAATGAATTTGCCTTCCTAAAACATCAGATCTGTATCTTTAATGCTCGAATTTATCTTCCTTGATCATCAGGTCTGCACCTTCAATGTCCAATTTCGCCTTTGTGCTGGAGCAATTCACTTATGTTTTAATGAAATTCGCTCATGTATGGAGAAAATTCGCTAATTCTGCTCTCAAATTCACACTTGGAGAGAAGAAAATGTTTGAATTGATGGCTAAAATGAATGTTTTGACCCTTCCTTTATAGGCGCTTTAGGGTAAAAGAGGTGTTTCTTCCCATAAGGCCGACCTAAATGCTTGAATTTGAGGAATTCGCTCAAAATAGGGGGCAAGGTACATGATTTCAAAATTCCGCTCCATGTCCTCTCCAAGGACAAGGTCCAAGTAAGAAATTTGCTCCATGTCCTTTGGAAGAACAAGGTCAAGGTGAAAAGTTTGCTCTATGTCCTTTGGAAGGACAAGGTCAATGTGAAAAGTTCGCTCTATGTCCTTTGGAAGGACAAGGTCAAGATGAAAAGTTTGCTCTATGTCCTTTGGAAGGACAAGCTCAAGGTCAAAGAGTTCGCTCTATGTCCTTTCCAAGGACATCAATTCAACATTCGCCTTAGGACCTTTCCAAAGAATTTTGCTCTATGTCCTTTGGAAGGACATGACCTTGAAGATAAAAATCGCTCTTGGACCTTGAAGGTGAAATTCGCTTTTAACCCTTGGCAAGGTACGGGAGCTAAATGCAAAAATTCGCTCTGGAACCTCTCCAAGGTACATGACTTGATTTGGACAAAATTTGCTCTTGATCTTCACTTGGAGAAATCCGCTCTAGACCCTTAGCAAGGACATGGCTTTGAGTTTCTTCCTCTTTCCTCTACCTCATCGATTTGAGCCTTAAGTTTTCCAATCTCTCCACATGAAAGCGTCATCAATTCAACCCTTAAGAACACCTATGGAGGAAATTCGCTCTGTGACCTTTGGAAGGTACATGCCCTTGGTAAAATTTTCTCTCTAGGACCTTAGCAAGGACATCAAAAAAATTTGCTCTAGGACCTAAGCAAGGTACGGGGTCAAGGCATTTAGGCAAATTTGCTCCAATGAGGGAACAAGGTACATGGTCTTGATGGAAATTTTGCTCTCAAGTTAGGACAAGGTACGTAACTTCATGAATGACTCTTCACTTAGCTCTTTCACCTGACTCTACTTGGTTTGTTCAATCTTAAGTCCATCTACGAATCATTTTTGCAACACTTGATATTTTACTTCACTCCACTCAGGAGACCAACCTGACATGACGACCCTCTAGATACTTGGGAAACTCTATCCCTTCAATGCAAAGACTAATAGCAAAGAGACTAACACAACCGAGAAAGCAAAAAGTGGGGTCCCCATTTGCAATGGGGTGATGTGTGAATACCTCAAAATAGTACGAACACCAAGCAACAGAGGTTTTGGCTTGTGTGTTGTACAACGGTGTTGGAAAGAGACAAGGTAGTCGTACAGAGATACTTGTTGCCGAAAGAAACCGTAAATAAGCGAATCTTACGGAGACCAATTCGCACCAAGGAAAGAGAGTTCATATGGCGAAAACAATCCGTACCCATACAAGTAGAATCCGTACGAGCAAGACGTGTTGAATCCATACTGTGAAGAGCATTACCTGTACATCGTGTGTAAGCAACACGTATGGATTTTTGCAAAGCTCGTACGGGTTGGAATCGGTACGCAACCAGCCAAAAACCTTATGTGAAAACTGTTGCACCAGAAGGAATCCATACCAGACAATCCATACAGGTGCATTCATCAAGAGAAATCCATATGACAAGAACGCGTACCAAAAGAGAAACAAAGAAATTTGTACTCGTACAAAACTAGCGTAGTCAAAACTTAATAGAAGGGAATTTCGTATAGAGGGTTATAGCAAAGTTGTAGGGGGGTGCCAGGGAAGGAGCCCTACTATAAAATATGTACCAAGCAAATCAAGGCTGGCCGTACAACGGAGAACAGGAAAACAGTTGGAAAAATGGTTTCTCCATGGGACATAATAGCACACACGTGGCAATCGAGGAGTTGTATGGAAATGCGGCCAAACAAAAACACACTCTGCCACATAAAATTTAACTACAATTTGCTAAAGGTTAGCTTTGGAAACCCTCGAGACAAGAACAAGGGACAATCTTCGCAGTTGGGAGCCATGGGGACAGCAAGTTGTAGCAAAGATAGGGAGACTTGGTCGCATGTGTAGAAGGATGATCAAGTCACAATGCATACCCTGACATGGGAAGGGTTGAGTGGTAACGACTGCCGCATGTGGTGGCAGGAAACCCATGACAACAACCTAGTAAAGATGAGTCTCAAAAGGGCCAGAGTAGACAAGATCATCCAAATGTCGGTGTTCAACATCCGATATTTGAGCCCATATTGAAAGTTATGGTGGTAGGGTATGATAAGCATTCACACAAGTCTACAATAAGATTTCAAGGTTGCATCATCACCATATCCTTTTCTGCCATGGAATTTGCTAGGGTCTTCAGAATATCTCAAAGGGAAGCAGCATAGCAAAGCAGGAACTACTGATGGAACAGAAGAAGAAATTCCTTGATCTAATACACCGAAGTAACTTTATCGCAGGAAGAACTGGACAGTATATGGAAGTATGACAGTAGTCGAGGGGTGAAGAAAATCTTCTTCGCAAATGTTGAGTGGAAATGCATTATGGACGTCATCAAAAGCTAAATCATAGGTGCCAGTGGGGATTCTGATATCGCCATGTGGATGTTGTATTTGATGAATGGGTTGAGGAATGGCACTGTGTACAATTGGGCGTCTTTCCTCTCCAACAAAATCTGGGAGTTCCTAAGTCTTTAGCACAAGGGATTCTTCATGTCTCATCATGCAATCAGTCTTTTCCTGGAGTAGTACGCCCAAAGGTTCCGAAAGAAAAGAGAGGCCATCTTCAACCGCTTCCTAGAGTGGAACCCTCCAACCCGCTAATCTTCTACTAGATGCATCTCAAGACACTGGCAGGGACCAACCTCTTAGGAAGAAGCGGCAGTAGGATGTACAACACTCCAAAGTGTCGAGAGTGAAGCGAGTGAAGAAGACACGCTAGAGGCATTGTCATCTGAAGGGGAGAGTACGGAGGACATCTTCAAGGTGGCAACCGTTGTTGCAGAGGACAAGGTTGAGGTGGTAGGGGAAGTTGTAGGCACGTAGGTGACAGTTCCCACACCATCCGCAGAGGTGGTAGGGGAAGTTGTGGGCACCCAATTGGTAGCCCTGACACCATCGATAAAAACAACTGCAAGTCATGACACTTAAACAATTTAGATGCCATTTGCAGAAACAGAGGAACCTTTACACCAATGGTAACTCAGGAGACTTTGACAAAGGCAGGAATCACGTGAGTAATAGCGGATGTAGAGGCTTTACCTCCACTAGCCAAAATTGCACCACCAACCATTAGGGTGATAATGTCAATAGGCCACTTGCACACCCCACCCCTATAGACAATAGGATAGGAGCAAACCATCAACTCGTGGTTGCAGACGTTGGGAATTCCCTTGGAGAATCCACCTGACGAGTCACCACCACAACTGATATTTGGCGGAATGAAGTTGCCTAAGGGGGTAGCTAGCGAAAACATGGGATGATAAGTACGATAGGAGTCACTAGCAGTTGGCGAACCCACCCCAGTGGTGACTGGAGCAGAGGAATCCTCGTCTGGCAAAGCAGAAGAGGTTGTGCTCCAATTGAGTAAACCCAACCCTGGGGATCCCCTTGGCACTATGCAGCATTGCGTCACCTAGTTGGAAGGGGTGGCGAATTTTTTTAACAGAGTGGAACACATTCCCAAGGGCATTGATATTGGCCAAGATCCTCAAATCACCTGTGCAACATTCTGCTAGCATTTACGGAAGACAAGTACAAGGTAGAATTTTTCAAATGTTTTACGGCGAAGGGGTGGTTGAAGATGAAGACACAAGAAATGGTAGATGCATGGACTTCCACAAAGTTGGTAGTAGAAGACCAGCTTGGTCTCCTTCGATCACTCTGAAGTATGGAGATTGCCTTCAAACACTTGGTTCTGCAATACAGGAAGTTGGTAGTGGCATGCATAGAGACTATGACTGCTCAGTGGGACCAGGTCATTCAAGAGGTAGAGGCCGCACGAAAGACCCTGGCAGATCACATCCAAAAGGCTCGGGAGCAATTGGCTCAAGAACATTCCCGATTCACATCCTTGGAGAGCACCGTGGCCAAACATGTCTAGGAGTTGGACGAGAAAGAGAAGCTGAGGGTAGCTCTGAAAGAGGTCGCCCACTTGGAGGCAGAGGTGGCAAGTAGGGATGAGCAGTTGAAGGAAAAGGATCAGGAGTTGGAGAAGGTGTGAAAACAGCTCATGGAGGCTGCATACATGGTCAAAGCCATGCAGGAGTTAGAGTTGGCGGCGAATAAGCATCTCCAGTGCCTACAGCAGCAACTAGACACCCCTCATGATCAAAGTCGTGCGGGAGCGAGAGTTGGCAGCGAATAAGCATCTCCAGTGCCTACAGCAACAGCCAGACAACCCTTAGTCCTCTTTTTTGCCAAGGACATCCCCTCATCCCTCTCAATGTTCACATATGTTAGATTAGCTCCCATTTGGTTTTCGTCATTTGGAAGACTTCTTTTTTGAGGGGGCTGATGTAGATGGCAAATATGTTGCTCATAAATAAATACTACTTTGTTATGTTTTGCTAATAAGGGCAGTGTAATTAGTTCTCGAGAGTTGAGTTGGTTGCCAACAGTTGGCAGTCTTAACCAACCGTTTGGTACTATTTATATTGTTGTTGTATTGGGAACAGTTCATGTTGATGATATACAAAATTACACCTGGTAATAAAGAAACATCATTCTGCCATATGTTGTGTTAAATATTTATTTGCTATTATTTTATTATGTTTTTGTGTTTAGTTTATTTTCTATAAGTGAAAACTATTCCATTTGGGAGCAAACAGAGTGGTTGCTCCCTCATGACTCAAGAGAAAGTACAGGTTGAGGGGGAGTATTCACTTCCTATCACAAGCAGATTTGGTGGTCTTGTAGATTGTTTCAGTTTTATAGTTTAAGGAGAAAGAAATAGTGGGTGAGCTGATGAAGAATGTGACCCAAGATGAAAGAGGGAGCATGCAACTAGGAGAAAGTGGCCCAAAATGCTACATCTTTCAAGAAGAGTAATGCATTCAAATGCTCAGACGCTTCTTGCAGATCAGGTATACATCATAGGAGCAGTCTCTAAATAATTTGGTTTGTGTTGATTTGCTAGCAGCTTTTTGTTGTTTGACATCAATGACAAAGGATGAGATTGTTGAACATATGTTGTCATTGATGTCAAAGGTGTGAACAAAGGTATGATGTCTAAGGTGTTAGCAGATCAGTGACAATTAAATGTAATTGCTTTTGACATGACTTTGTGTAAGCATTTGAGTTCTGGAACGGCAAGCTATGCTAGATAGCTCTCTTAATGTTATTAATATGCTCCAGTTTGGGTTGTTTCTGATTGCATATCTTGTGTGATGTTGTTTGGAAGCATTTGCGGTATATATCTAAGGTTTGTTTCTCAAGAACAAAATGTGCATTCAATTGCGCTATCAAAGTGTTGGGTTCTGCATCCTGCCACAGTTGAGGGTTATGCCTTGCGGTTTGGAAGCTAAGCATACACATGATGTATCATATTCCAAAGTTTTAGTGCTAAGCTTCAATAGATAGAAAGTTTGAAGTGATAGAGTGTTCACTTTGCTTGTTGGCCGACTAGGTTGATGTTCTAGTTTGATGTGCTAGAAGACTGTAACGTGTGCCTGCTGAAAGTGGCGTGTTAATGTACATTAGGGGCAATGGAACGTGTGTTGTGTAACACATAGCATGTCCCTTATTAACATGTGGGCTTTTGGACCGAGCCTATTACATGTTTGGTGTAGGGTTTATTCTTGTGGCCGACTTGCATATGCATCAATCTTATTCTAGGCTGACATGTGAATGTAATTATTATGTCTTATTCATATATATAGTTCATCTAGGTGCATTCCTAATCTGTTTCTTTAATGTGTATATCCGGAAGGTATTTGATGTGCGAGTGTGTGGGTGATGTTGTGTGAATAGCATCCCAAAAATTTTGTGTGGTTCCATTTGTAGATCATATGTATTGTGTGAGAGGATTCTAAATTACAAGGAAGCTGAGTATTCAGCCTTGGCGGTCTGCAATTCATATCTGTTGTATTTCTATGGGATTGGTGTCTCACATGCTGAGTTGGTGCTTGTTGATGTGCTTTTTATGACACCTTACAACGCAGAATAAAATATTGAGTATCTTATCCTCTCTTGAACAAAATCTCCTCAAATGCTAAAACTTGTAATCAAATGAGGTGACTCCAAGTTTCCTATAGTTAGGTCTTGACTTGATATGTGGATAGACTAAGTGTATAGATGTGATTGTTGGTAATCCAAGGGGAATTACGTTTATGAACTACAACTGGAACATGAACATAAGACATATCAATCATGTGATGCTTCTTCATTCCTTTGAAATTCCTTCTTGGTGATGCGATCATTGTCTTGATGTTGCCCTCTCCTTTGAGTTCTTGTGAAGTTCTCCCTCTAAGTTGCATCCTTTGAGGTCACGATGATGCTGATTATTGACCTCATCATTGGTTGGTCATATAACGTAATTTTTAAATTTCCTTGTTTTGCGAGGAAGGTTGATCGCCCGAGGTTTAAAATTTTCCTTGTTTTGTGAGGAAGTTTGTTTAATACAGTCACACATGATAAGGAAATTTTAATGTTCCTTGTTTTACAAGGAAGTCTCATGATAAGAGATCTAAATCTTCCTCGCTTTACAAGGAAGTCTCATGATAAGAGATCTAAGTCTCATGATAATACCCCATTAGCACTGATCACATGACCCAGATATAAGACCTCTCTAAGTCCAAACTCACATTTGGACAACTTAGCAAATAGAAACTGACTCTCCATGATGCTAAGTACCTCCTCCCCATGTACGACTGTAAATCAGGATATCATCAAAGAACACTAGAACCGACTTCCTCAACTGCTTGTTGAAGATATGGTTCATACAGGACTGGAAAGTGGCTGGTGCATTGGTAAGGCCAAAAGGCATCACCAGAAACTCATAGTGCCCATAGTGACAACGGAAAGCAGTCTTGTGTACATCCTTTGCTCGTACACGAATCTGATGATAGCCTGAACGAAGATCAATCTTAGAGAACTAGATAGATCCATGAAGCTCATCCAACAACTCATCAATGCGTGGAATAGGATATGTGTTCTTGATTGTCTTCTTGTTCAATGCCCAGTAATCAATACACATCCGCAGAGTCCCATCCTTCTTCTTAACAAGCACCACAGAAGAAGCAAAGGGGCTAGAGCTAGGGCGAATGAAGCCCATGTCCAACAACTCATGAATAGTCTTCTCAATCTCATCCTTGTATGCTCTAGGATGACGATACAGAGTGGTAATCACTGGCTTAGCTCCATCCTCCATCTCTATCCCATGCTCAAACCCTCTATCTAGAGGTACACCAGGAGGTATGTCACCAAAGACTCTGCCATGCCAGTCCATCATTGACTGAATATCAACATGAAATGCCCTGCCATCCTGAGGTGTAGGTGTTTTGGACTTCACCAAACAACATGTAGCCCAAATCACATCATCATGTCTAATAATAGTCTCCATCCTACGAGAGGACGCCTCTTTAGGTCCACCATCTGAAGCTGCCCTCAAAATTATCTTCTTCCCGCCAGACAGGAACTCTAACTGCATGCGGTGGTGATCAATAATATACCTCCCAATACCTTGTAACGACTACATGCCCAAAACCACATCATAGTCCTCCAAAAGTAGAATATAAAAGTCATCTGTCAAGGTATAATCCCCCATCTGAATGCTAAGTTGTGGAATCCTCCTAGTATAGCCCAAAACTGCACCATCCGCAACCTTCACTCCAAAACCATCAAATACCTCAGACTGTAACCCACGCCACTCAACCAACTTCTGATCAATGAAGTTGTGAGTGGCCCCTGTATCTACCAAGCTCATGACTCGCTGCCCCTGTAATGTACCTTTCAATCGAAAGGCATGAAATCTGGGATAACTGGAAAGGGTAGCCATAGTCACTTTCGCTGCCGCCAAGGGTTCAGGAATGTCTATCTCCAACTGTGGTTGTTCCTGCATAGTCTCCTCTGGGCTGTCCTCAATATCAGTGTTTCGTATCTCCTCATCCCCAAACTCGGATGTTACCTCAATCAAGTGAACCTTGCCCTTACCCATGCAACGATGTTTGGGTTCCCAAGGCTCTTTGCAGGAAAAACATAGTTTCTTCCTCCTCAATTCATTTCGTGTCTCCTGGTCCATCCTAGGAGGTCTAGCTGACTGTCCATCTCTAAACTGTGAGGTGTTGGCCTTCTATGGAGGTCGTGAGTAGCTGAAAGGTTTCTTATCTGCCTGATAAGAAGTAGGAGTGGTATAAAACCTCAATTTCACATCTATGGCGTCCTTAAGGGTGGCTGGATTGAAGGCGCGTACCATTCCCTTAAGCCTGTCCTGCAGTCCCTCAATGAATAACATAACACTTCGCCTCTGGGGCATGTCAGGCACCATAACTGCAATACGCTGGAACTCATTGACATAAGCTTCTGCATGCCTAGTCTGTCTCAGATGTGCCAACTCCCTATAATAGAGCTTTGTGTCCTTACGGTCTGTTGTGACCTTTTCACACATCGCCCCATTGCTAACGAGGACCCCCTCTTTGCCAGCTTCCTGCGTTGTTAGGTTAGGGTTTTGGCTGCTTAGTGGGTAATTTTGCGTTTCCCGTGCCCGAGTCTCGGAGTTTTGATCATGCCTAGTGTCGTCTAGGGTTTTTGAAGTGTTAGGATCAAGTTGCAAAAGATGATATTTTTAATGATCCTAAGTTTTGCTAAGTGTTTGACCATTTGAGCGTCAATGTGTTTTTAAACAGGCGCATCAGTGATTTTAAAGTGCCAAGATATTCACAGACCTTTTGGAGTTGTTTTCTCGCTCCTAAGGTATTATTTAAGTTGGTTTCGCACTTTATTCCAATATTTTCCTAGCGTTTTGCTCATATTTTTGGAAAATTAGTATAAGTCCAGTCAAATTTAAAGTAGATGAGTGATTTTGAATGGTTAAAATGATAAAATCCTAAGGGAAATTCATATTCCAAGGGTTAAAGGGTCAAAATTCATGTTGGAGGTGTTTTTCCCCTCACATTCCAGACTACCCAACCCATTCCCTCACTCAAAATCCATACTACACATGGGTTTCTCCGGAAATCCATACTGGCCGCTAATTTCCCCCACTGTTTATCCATACCCAAGTCGAATTTCCCCTGGAAGTGTTGAAATTTGGCTAAGTGTCAAGATTTATCCAGACTGCTATCGATTTTCCACCAGGATTGCGAACTGGAGTGCGGACTGGAATGCAAGGATAATTCCATGCCTGGGTCGATTTTCCACCAGGATTTTTGTGACAACTAAGTGAGGATTTTTGTTCGGATTTTTATCTAGACAGGGATCGAATTTCCCTTGAGAGCATTTGTAAGGATTTTTGTCCGGATTTCCATCCAGACAGGGATCGATTTTCCACTGGGAACATTATGAAGAGTTTTGAGTCCGGATTTTCATCCAGACTGAGGTCGAATTTCCACCAAGGAGGTATTTTTCCAAGTTAAGTGAGTTTTGAGTGTGGATTTTTGTCCAGACACATCGAATTTCCCCTGGGGGATGATTTTTTTGCAAATTGAGTGCATTTTTGTCTGGATTTTTGTCCAAACTCACATCAAATTTCCCCTAGGAGGTTTTTTGTGTGCATTTTGATGAAATTGAGCATGGATTTTTGTCCAAGCATGGGTCGAATTTCCCTTATGGGGTAAATTTTGGCACTTAAGTGATTTTTCAATCCCAACTGATAGTGATTTTCCCTTGGAGGCTTTATTTTGGATTTAAATTGCAATATTTTAATAAATAAAGCCCCATTTAATTGCTTTAAAATAATTGTTAATGATTATTTAAAATTTAAAAGCAAAATTTAATAACTTGCAAAATTATTAAATGTTTGAACCTTCTAGAAGCAAGTTTGGGTTTCACCAAGCAAGTATTTATACAAGTGTTTTATCCCACATTGCTTGTGTGGTGAAAGTGAAAGATGAAAGCAAGTATATGAGAGGAACTTCAGCATTATTTTATTATTATTTCTGGCAGGTGTCTCCATGAAAGTGATTTTTCTCCAAGTTGGGCGAATTTTTTAGCAAGGCGTTTTTGTGAAGTGTGGGATTGAGGATTTATTTTCCTCCATTTTTTCCAGCTTGTTGATCTATTCCTCTTGGCTGCCATTAAAAACCAGTTTCAGATTTTCGATTTTGCTAAGTTTGGCGATTTTTTGCAAATTTAGCATTTTTTGGTGAAAGTTGGCAATTTCATGTTTGAAGACTGGGCGATTTTTCCTCCACCATTTATGCTTGTTGTTCAGACCTTCATTACTGCAGATCTAAGCTACCATTGACATCAATTTTCAAAATTCCATTTTGGCACTAGACTTGGGAAAATTTCAGTTTTGCTTGGGAGGTGTTTTGGTGCCATATTTTGGTGATTTTCATGCATGCTTGTTGGCTGCCATCATTTCCAGCTTGCTGATTCGCTTTAGATCTGAGGTTTGCTTCAGATTCTGACCTCCATTAATGGCTGCCATTAATTTTCAGACTTAAGTTTTTATTGCCCAGCCAATTCCAACTTAAACATTTAGCATTTGGAGGTGTTTTATAAAGTTTTCTGTGCATTTTTTTAGACCATTTTATCGCTGTTGCAGGTCTGAAACTCCATTGTTAGGCAGTTGTCCTTAGAAATTTTCATTTCCAACCACTTAACCAATTTTGGCGAATTTGCTTGGGGCTTTTTCCTTAGCCATTTTTCATCATTTTCAGGGATTTAAACCACTTTGCAAGGTGCTGGTAAGTCTGAAGTATCCAATTTTCAGACTTGTCCTCAGAAAACTAAATTTTACCAGCCATACTTACATTCCAGAAAATGATTGTTTTCATCAATAAAACTGATTTTTATTGATTTTATGCACATTTTGAAGATTGCAACATGTTTTAAAAGTCTGATTTTCAGGTTGTCTTCAGAATTTTGACCTCCACTGTTGACTGCGGAAGGTGTCTTGAAACATTCATTGTGTGAAAACACAATCTTCCACACCTTTTCCTTAGTCATCATCAATCCGGTATACTCCTTTGCACTTTAGCTTGCATATTTTCTAAGCGTAAGGAGGTATTAAATGAATTTTATGGAAGGTTTCCATGCCTTAGTGTTGTCACACTTTGAACTTAATTGCTAAAATTTACCAAGTGTATGGATTATTTTCCTGACTCCATCCTCTAAATTAACTAAATCTTTAGAAAGTCAGGAATTTTATTACGGATATTTTCCTAAGTCTAACTTCGAGCTTTGTACAGGTGCGATGTCAAAGTCAGGATACAAGGAAAGGAAAGAACTGCTGAAGACGCTAGAGACTGGATTTTATCCAGAGTTTAAAATTTCATCCAGATGGAAGGAGATCGTTGATACAAACATGCATTTCCTGGACTTCGACCAGATGCAGCGTCGGATGTTCGGAGTCAGAGATCAGGTTCCAAACAAGTTTAAGGTCTGAACAATCCTGGGCTGGGTAGTGATGAGGGTCCTCATCAGCTCTCTCTCTTGTCTGTCTTCCTCAGCCTAATTGACTCCGGTGCCCACCTGTTCATTTGCCATAATAGGTTCTTGTTCTCTTCCACTCTCACGCTCGTAGTGAGCTCTTCTGCAGGTATAATATCTGTATATGTCACTTCTTCCCGGATGCATAGAAAAAAGAAAACTTAACCCCACAGGCTAGCAGGCAAATAGCTCTGATGCCATTGAAATATCCTTGATGGATCCCCTTGCTGATCTGCTGTAATTTTTAAAATAATAAACTATATTTTCCTGTGATTTTGTTGATGGTCTTACAGAATAGAAAGAAGATGCAGAATGTTTGGTTTCTTTTTGTATTTTTTTTAATATATAAGCAAGTAATGAATAAAGAACAGCAAATAAGGAAGGAAGCTGAAACAAGTAAGAACAGCAAATTAAATCAGAATTGATACAAATCGTACTAGGTAGATTTCTGATTTATAATATCTAGATTATTCCCTACGCACTGGGGATGTGCTTACATCCAATAATGGTGCCAACTGAAGGGTAGATGATGAACACAAACCAAGAACACCAGCTATGGCTGAATGAAAGTCTTCACCACTTCTAGCGTAAAGTGTACCTGTTGTAATGGGGCATCAAGCTGAAACAATCACGCCCCAGCTAGAAAATTCAACCACCCTGCTGAAACCCTCACCAAACAATCTGAATCTCCACAAGGAATAGCGCATACCCTTTGACCAATAATGCTTATGCCAAAAGAATCCACTACCAATCAATAGCTGAGGGCTATGTCCCAGCCAGTACCAATCATGGGGTTTCCGTCCCAGATTGAAGAATTGCTCTACCAGAGCAATATCGCACCAAACAAGTTTTCAATATGTAAAAGATAATGAGAAATTAGACTTCCTTCTCCTTATATCTCTTTCCTTCCAAATTGAACCCTAAAGATATATGAAAAGTGCGCTTTAATATAAAGTCATATTTCCCAATATTGGGTGTCCAAGTATAGAAAAAACACCACTTTTTCAATGTAAAATAACTCCAAGCACCAAAAGGACCCTGGCAAGTGAAAATCATTTAGAAAAGTTCAAGACCTTTCCAACAAGCTATAACACATGGGCATACGAATCCAGATGAAGCCAAAAACCCCTTATTACTCCGAAATGGCTATAGACATAGCCTTATTTAAAATATTAAACGCTAACTTAGGAAATATTTAAATATATTAAAAATATAACCCAAATAGCTATAGAAAGCTCGAAACACACCAAAAGCCTGAACCTGAACTTGTCACCTGTCTATGACTGATGTCGGAAATCATGGATCAACTGGCAGTCTCATCCCTAAAATCTAGGGATGCTCCTAGAAACTAGGAAACACACCCAAATCTCCTGAAACTAAAACCAAGGAATGGTCTCATGGAACCCCAACCCTGGATGCTGTCATAACCTCCAAAAAGTAGGAACAGCCTCCTAAAATGTAGGAATTGCTCCAAACTGGTCTACTTGTGCCAGAAACACCAAATCCAAACACTGAATATCCTGACTGAGTCTCTATCCACCATTGCCAGCCTACAAGACTCCATAATAGGCTAACTCACATGTCTCTGCTAGACAGAGCTAAAGAGGGGACATGACACGATCTGTGAAAACATCACAATAATGCTCAGATCTTGGATTAGGGGATTGGTGTCTCTTGTAGGTTGGTGCCTACTTCATGTTGTAAATGATCTATTATTTTGTGAGGTTGGATTTGGGCAATAATCCAAGAAGCTATTCTCGCTATAGTTTTTCCTGTTTGGGTTTCCACGTAAATTTCGTGTTCATTTGTGTGGATGTGTGTGCTGTGATAAGTCGCTTTATCATTGAGAAAAAATTAATAAATGCCACTTTGATGATGTGTGGTTTATGCTGGGAGAAGTTATTAATGATAATTGACGTTTAATCAAGTTGAAATTGGCATATACTGATTCACGTCCTGACAAAAACCCCCTCTACTCTTAGTATATCAGTGTGCTCTTCAGCTCAACTAGCCATTTGTAGCTTCAATGACCAACAAACTAAAGTTGGTAAGACCACTCATTATTGGCTTTATCAGTGCCAATGTTTGAGAGTGAGCTCCTTTTCTAATTTGATAAATTCCTGTACATATGGGTCAGTTGCTACCGCTTAAACTATGTTTTCTATGTTACTGGCTTATAATCATGTATCATGGACTTAACTCTTTGGCTTTTAGCATCTACTGTTTGTATCATTTTGATAGTTTAGTGTTACCTCTATTCTCTTTTTTGATCTATTGAAGGTTCCTAATGGCCTCGTTAGGCATCTGTTTCTTCTTTTCTCTTTTCATGAAGTTGACTTTTCATTTATTTATGTATCCTAATTTTAATGCTATTCTCATCTATGTACTGTTATCCATACCCACAGGTATCCAGGTAACTACGCCTTGTGTGTATGGAAATTTACTATTATGCTACCTAGAGATTACAGAACATGTACTTCACCAGGCTACCCCTTCATTATTTTGCTTTTCTATCATACTTTTGATAAACCAAGATTAGCAATGCTTAGCAGAGTATATTTGTCAGCTTCAATGCTGCAGAGGATTCTCGCAACTATAAAGCCTTGACCTGTTTCTAGAATTTTGTACATTTTAAAAAAAGTATTCACTATTCAGTAGTATGCCTTGTCAGCCTATGAATTTTTACCAATTGACAAAGTAAGTATTTCAGACCTTGCACGTGAGTCAACAGTTGTGCTTGTACAAGCATTGTGACATGGAGAGATTGTTTTCTTTTGACTTCCAGATTTAGTTGATTCAATGTATATTTTCATTGCATCTATAAGTTGTTGTAGAAACTATTTAATTCCAACGTATCAAATAGATATTTTAGTTTTGGTTTCCAGATCAGAATTTGAATACATGCGAGGGCTACAGTTCTTCTTCTATTATTTTTAAGTTTTAATTATATGCTCATGTTGGCATTTATCCCATACAGCTGCCGAATAAAAAATTGGATCTAGTGCTTTCCTTAGTTTTGTAGCCTCATTGCTTCCTATGCATCTCCCACACTTCAAGAACTATCAAAAACATTGTACAACTATAGTTCAAGGATAGAGTGGCTAAACTTGACTTGCTTGAAACCCTTTTTGTAGGTTATGCGGTCATTGCCAAACGGTCAAGGTCCAAAGCTCGTGGAAAACGAGGATGGAATTGCTGCAATGGAATTATTCCAGTTTCATGAGAATGAAGAGATCCGGAACATGGCAAATGGATTGGTAGATAAGTATTTTGGGGAGAGTTATGGCATACAGGAGGAATATTGATCTTAGGCAGCCTAAAAACTGCAGGGATGATAATGTTAGACATGTTTATCCACCTTGTTAATACGTATCTATCATTATATGCTCTTCATTCTTTGAATAAGCTCTGATATGATTGTAAAGTAAGCTTATAGGTAATCCACTATGCTTAGGAAGCATTAATAAGTATTCTAATATGCCTGAAAAGTGTAACAATTCAAGAAGATTGAGGAGCACTTGTATCCACAACATTGAAAAAATGTACAAAATAAACCATTTGGAATTGTGAGCTGATTATGAAGCTTGTACATGCTATCTAATTTTCATATCATTGTTTTAATACTCTGCATTTTATTACTATTTTCTACCTTGCAACTGTACTTTATACCTGAAATTTAACTTGCAAGATATGCCCCAATGAATGTTTTTCCTATATTTATTTTATAACATTCTCTTAAATGTGTAGAATATTATGGTCGATTTGTTATGTAGGTAGAATATATTGTTCATTGCACAATTTATCTACTTGTTGAGCTTTTCGCAATTGGTTGTTTTGTTATGTACGTAGAATGCATTGTTCATAATTTAACTACTCAGAGTGCCCACCAAGTCACAAAATATGTGCAAGTTTTTGCAGAGTTTGCTCGTCAAGTAGTGCAGTCAAGTTTTGCTCTTGAACTTGCATGAACACTCAGCAAGTCTGAGTGCAAAACTTGCCCTGCATTATAAAATAAAGAAATGTAAAAAAAAAAAAAATTAAAAAACAGAAAAGAATGTTGAATTACACAATTTTTTGGATTTATAAGCCCTACATATTTTAAAGGGAAAAAATTACAATAATATTTAAGCATTCTTGAGCAAATTGGAGTAATTTTGGATATCTAGGTTTTATATATATTCACTTTTCAAAGCATATAAAATATTTTAAAATGTACTATTTAAATTTTAAATTGATTAAATGCAATTTATGTAAACTTTTTATTATGATGTGTAAAAAACAAAACTATCGAGATTTTTTTCATTTTCCTAATCATAGGGTTTACAATTTTAAATGGATTGAAATTTTTTCTACAATGGGACCGTTGCGGGATGTTTCTAGAGCTAGGGCTCTGCAAGGGCGATGTTTTTTTGTAGGTGGTTTTTGTGTGTTGGGTGTGCTTCGTCATGGCGAGATACTTAGATGGCTAGGGCTCAACATGGTTGGGGGTATTCTACTAATCGTCTTCCTTGTGGTGGGTGCGGTTTGTAGGCATCTATGGTGCAGCGAGGCAATAGGTGGGAGCATGGTGTTGCTCCCAAGCGAGGATGAAAGGACTGTGGCATCCTCAATGATGCGGTCAGGGGTAGAGATACAGGGCAGAAAGGGCAGGGGTTTTGGCCCTCGAGTGGGTTTAGGGCGAGTGAAGAGTGCTCAATAGTGTAAATGTTATTGCAATTTCCAATTTAATGAACAAGTTATATGCAAGATGGTGTATTTAAGATTTTGGTGTTATGACTATGACAATGATATTGTTGTCTTCAATATTGTAACAAGAATAGTAATAATATTGAAGATCTTTCTTTACTGCAAGTATGGAGGATGAACGTATCGATTTCAATTCGAGAATGAAGAGGTTCGATATATAAATCATTCATATGAATTATATATCTGGATTACCGTCTTTCTTCATTTGATGTAAATAGATAGGTATACGGTTTTATCTGATCGATGCTACTTGAATCAACACTCCCTCTTAGCTAGGGAAGATAAAGTTACCATATCTATCATCTCATTTCTTATGATGGTTAGGATTCCTTATGAGGTTTCATAATCTTACTCTACATAGGATTATACCATTCAAATATGAAGTATCATCTAAACACGTGATACAAGGGGTTAGTTATATTGTAATGACATGATATCACCTAAGCACGTGATATTAGTATTGCCTACACAAGCAATACTTAAGGTTAATCATATGAAAATAATTAAATTTTCAACATATCCAAGTTGTGATAAGTGCACTAGCATTCTATTTCAAATGTAATATCACAACACAATCATGGCACATCCATGACAGGGGGTTACACCCATAGAAGTCCTAACATGACAAGGAAGTTTACACATTAAACATCTTATTGATATGCAAGTATAGTTTGCCAAACAGATTACCTTTCTATCATACCCAAACCTTTTCTGAAGTGATCAACCTTCACTCTGGAATTGGGTTTGGTCAGAATATTTGCAGTCTGGTCTCCTGTATTCACATACTCCAATTGGATCACATTTTTGTCTACCATATCTTGCACGTAATGGTAATGAATCTCAATATGCTTGGATCTATCATGGAACACTAGATTCATTGAAAGTTTTATGCAGCTTTGATTGTCGCAATGGATAATAGTAGGTTTCATAGGATCACCAAACAATCCCACAAGTAACTTTCTAAGCCACACTGCTTCTCGGGCAGCCATGGAGGCCGCAATGTATTCGGCCTTTGTGGAGCTTTGCGCTACAGAAGATTGCTTTCTGCTGATCCAAGATATCATGGTTGATCCCAAACTGAAGCAGCACCCAGAGGTGCTTTTCTTGTCAGTCACACTTCCAGCCCAATCTGAATCTATGAATCCATGTAGATTAAGATCAACTTTCTCATACTTGAGACCAAGATTTAAGGTGCCTTGTAAATATCTCATAGTGTGTTTTACTGCAACTAGGTGTATCTCCTTTGGCTCACACATAAACTGACTCAAAGCATTCACTGCATAGCAGATATATGGCCTTGTATTTACCAGGTACATAAGAGACCCAATCATCTACCTATATAAAGTGGGGTCAGTAGAAGGTGATTCTGTTGCTGCTTCTTTAAGTTTATGAAGATTGGTTTCCATTGGAGCGGTCATGGGTCTGCAGTTTAGCATTCCAAATCTCCTCAGGATGTCCAAGGTATACTTGCCTTGGTTTAGAACAATGTTATCAGAATTCTGCCATACGTCCAACCCTAGGAAATAATGAAGGAATCCCAAGTCCTTCATATCAAATTCTTTGGATAGATCTTTCTTGCATTGATCTATAAGGTGATCTTCTCCTGTAATTAATAAGTCATCAACATATAAAATCAATATTAGCATATCACCTTTGTTCTGTTTGTAATAGAGATTAGGATCTGCATCATTTTTAGAGAAGCCTAGTTTTGATAGATATGTGTCAATTCTTTCATACCAGGCCCTGGGAGCCTATTTAAGCCCATATAGAGCTTTCTTGAGTCTACACACATGAAACTCTGCATGATGAATCTCAAACCCTTCAGGTTGCTCTAGGTATATTTCTTCAGAGATCTCTCCATTAAGAAAAGTTGTCTTTACATCCATTTGATGTACCTTCCATCCCTTTGATGTTGCAATGGCTAGCACAGTCCTTACTAAGGTATATCTGGCTACGGGAGCAAATGTTTCTTCATAATCTATTCCCTTTTGAGAGAACCCTCTCGCTACAAATCTTGCCTTATGTTTTTCAATACTGCCATCTGCTGCATGTTTGATCTTAAAAAGCCATTTAGAAGAAACAACAGATTTCTTAGTTGGCCTAGGAACAATCTCCCATACATCATTTTTTATTATGGATTGATACTCTTCAGACATAGCATCCTTCCATTCTTGATGTTTAAGGGCATCAGTTACATTGTCAGGTTCATTTTTAGATAGATCATTCATAAGAGCAACATAGCTAGTAAATTTATTAGGCTTTTTGCTTTCTCTAAAGGTTTCTGAAGGAGCAGCAAACCTCTGAGCTTCTTCTACTGTTTTGGTGGCCCATAGTGGTCTTTTCTTGAGATTTCTAGGTGAGTGTTCATTTTCATTTTCAGTTTCATCTAGATTCTCCCTCTGAAACTCAAGAGCAAGATCTTCATCTAAGTTAGAAGTAGGGACATAGATTTCAGGTTCTATGGAGCTCTAAGCTCTTTTGAAGGCTAAGTCCTCCTCAAAGATTACATCCCTACTTAGTTCAATATTTATTTGACCAGGTATATAGATTATGTAGGCTTTGGAGGTTTCACTATATCCTACAAGCATTCCTCTTTTTCCAGAAGGCTCTAGTTTTAATCTTTTTTCTTTAGGTACATGGATATAGACAAGACACCCAAATATCCTAAGGTGGTTGATATCTGGCTTAATTTTAGTGAATACTTTCTCGGGAGTTTTATCTTCAAGATGGGAGTGTGGGCATTTGTTCTGTATATATACAGCGGTGCTGGATGCTTCTGCCCAGAGATTTGTGTTAAGGTTTTGATCTAGAATCATGGCCTTGGCAGCTTCGACTATAGTCCTATTTTTCCTTTCAGCTACCCAGTTTGTTGGGGGTTATAAGGTATAGTAAGCTCCCTCTTAATCCCATTATCTCTACAAAATTCTTTAAACGAATCTGATGTGTATTCTCTCCCATTGTCAGTTCTTAGGGTTTTAACTTTGTTTCCTGAGTAGTTTTCAGTTAGTGATTTAAATTCTTTAAACCTAGAGAGGATCTCTTCTGATTCTTTACATTTCAAAAGTAGATCCAAGTCTTCCTAGAGTAGTCATCAACAAATATTACATAATACAAGAATCCCCCTAGAGAGGGTATGGACATAGGTCTGCATACATCAGAATGAACTAACTCTAGAACTTTACTAGTTTTCCTAGTACTATTTTGGAATGTACCCTTGGCATTTTTACCTAGGGCACATCCTTTGCATGCCCCTGAATGATCTTGTTTTAACTTGGGTAGACCTATGACAAGGTTTCTCATTGAAGATAAAGCCCTAAAATTCAGATGGCCTAATCTTCTATGCCAAACTTCATTTGCATTAGTGGCTTCATGGATTAGGGCTAAGTTGGGTTCTGTGCACAGCTCATACAAATAGCCCTGTCTCTGTCCAATGGTCTTTGCCTTCTTAATGGAAGAGTTTTTTGGCCAAGCCAATACTCTGTTGTCCATGAATGTCACTCTGCATCTGTTATCTTCCAGTGCCGATATAGAGACTAGATTCCTTTTGATGCCGGGGACATATAGTACTCCTTCGAGCCGCAAGGATATGCCTATCTTCAATTTGATGGTGCAGGTTCCCATTCCTCTGACTAGATGTGTGGAGTCATCTCTGATGGTTACTTCCTCATCACTCTCCTCTGTCATGGAGTCAAGTACTTCTCTAAACCCTGTTATGTGCCTGGATGAACCATTGTCAATCACCCATGAGTTGATCTTGTTAGAAGCTTGGCTTGTGAGTGTTGAGTAGAGTACATATTTTTCGGAGTCATCTTCCCTTTTAGTCTTTCCTGCTTTGGCAAATGTAGCATGTTGCTTGGTTCTTTCCAGGCACTTTACAACATAGTGTCCGAACTAATCACATATGTAACATTGGATGTGAGATAAGTCCTTATTTGAAGTGTTCTTGCCTTGACGACCTTTTTCTCTTCCTAAACTGCCTTTTCTTGTTTTGCTTGGTGGAGTTAGTGTTTAGGACTTCTAGGTCTTCATCTATATTCTTATGTTTCATTCCTTTCTTATTCAGTCTAGATTCCTCTTGGAGATAGTCATCTCTTAGTCTTTCAAACTCAGGATATTTGTCCCTTGCACTGATGCCCTGGACAAATGTTTCCCATGCACTAGGTAACCCATCTAGAGCAATGAGTGTTAACTCTTTGCTCTAGATCTCATATCCTAGGGTTGCTAGTTCATCTCTTAGAGTTGAGATCCTCATGAAGTAGGCGTTTACTGTCTCTCCTTTGTTCATGGTTATATGATTGATTTCTCGCTTCAAGGCCAGAGTTCGACTTGCATTTGATATCTCAAATGTGTTCACAAGTGCTTTGAACATTTCAAAAGTCGTTTCATGTTTCTTTATAATGGGCATTATGTTATTTCTCACCCCATCAACAATAATCTTGATTGCTTTTTCATTTCCTTCTATCCATGATGCTTTGTCAGGTTCGGTCTCTGGTTTCGTAGATTCAGTCTTGATAAAAGTTTTGACTTTGCTCTCCCTTAGAATCATCTTGATTCTGAACTTCCATGCGGAGAAATCATCACCCACACCAAGTCTATCTTCGAATCTCATAGCATTGGCCATTAGAGAAATAGGATGCTTGATATAAACTAGTTCTTAAATTTTCCACAAAATTGAATAGCCTCAGGTTCGATAACTTGGCTCTGATACCATGTAAATGTTATTGCAATTTCCAATTTAATGAACAAGTTATATGCAAGATGGTGTATTTAAGATTTTGGTATTATGACTATGACAATAATATTGTTGTCTTCAATATTGTAACAAGAATAGTAATAATATTGAAGATCTTTCTTTGCTGCGGGTATGGAGGATGAACATGTATCGATTTCAATTCGATAATGAAGAGGTTCGATATATAAATCATTCATATGAATTATATATTTGCATTACCGTCTTTCTTCATTTGATGTAAATAGATAGGTATACAGTTTTATCTGATCGATGCTACTTGAATAAACAAATAGGAAGGGTTCTAAGCAGGGGATAAGGTCTGGTCTTTTGGTGAGGTTCTAGTTGAAGGGTAATGATCCAACGAATATTGAGCCTTCTTTAGCCAAACTTGTCATTGTGTGTCTATCTAAGGAGGTGGAGAAAAGAGGATCATAATGAAAGGGTTTTCTTTGGCTTGGGGCTTATTGGGCAGTTTAGAGGGCTTTGGTTGAGTTTAAGTGACCTCCACAAATGGATCTCGGCTCATTGGGAACGTATTTTGAAAGGTTGTGTTCAAATTTACCCTAATGCTCGAGGTTTTTTGGTTGTTTTTTAAAATGAGGACAAAAGTAAGATCCTTTGCGACGGTCAATGGTGTTGGGAAGACAATTCACTGAAACCATGGCATCTGACTTTTAACCCTATTTTTGAATCTTTTGATCGAATTCCTTTGTGGTTTAGGTTTCCAAACCTCCCAATGTGGTTTTGGTTTGACTCTTGTTTTGAAGTTGTTGGGAACTCGTTGGATAGATTTTTGTTGATTGATGAAGCCTCTTTAAATTTATTGCATACTACTTATGCTCGGATCATAGTGGAAATGGATGTTTCCAAAGGTCTTCCACCAGAAATTTCTAAAAACTTCAAAGGAAAGTTGGGTGCAGCTCTTGGACTTTGAAGGAGTTTCGTTTAGATGTAGGTGATGCTTCAAAATAGGTCATACTGCTATAGGAGTGGAGAGGATAAATTAGCTTTTTGGTGGAAGTAACCCCTCTTAATTATACGATGGAGAAAGTGGATGAAAAGCATAGAACCTCTCCTGTCTTGAGTCAAGAGATTGGAACTAGTGAAGAAGAGATGGAAAACTTGGAGAGCTTTGGCCCATCGAAGTGCTTGGTGATTATTAAAGTGAATTCAGGAGGTTATGGGGCTATGGTGACGAATAATGGTTATACTATTGGTTGTGTTGATATGGTAGGCAATGATTGCCCTTAGAAATTGAGGGCTCTTTCTTCTTTGAAGAAGGAGAGTTGTAGCCCAATGGAGAATAATGGGGTTGAACTCTGTTTTCGAAGTGCAGAGGTTAAAAGGAAGAAGGAAAAGAGAGCTAAGGTAGAAGGGTTCAGTATGACTCTTTTCTCTCATGAGAAGGGTAGAGTTACGTTAGTAATGTAACCATTGACTTACTTTGTGGTCAGACACCTT
This sequence comes from Cryptomeria japonica, assembly GCF_030272615.1. Classification (NCBI taxonomy): domain Eukaryota; kingdom Viridiplantae; phylum Streptophyta; class Pinopsida; order Cupressales; family Cupressaceae; genus Cryptomeria; species Cryptomeria japonica. The sequence continues at coordinate 280,914,808 of NC_081411.1, forward strand.
AGTGTGTTTTTATATGGGGGAGGAGGCTCCCTCGATGTAGCCCCACTTGGTTCGAGCCAATTCAAAAACCCATCTCTTTATAAAATCAATCATTATTATCGACCAAAAAAAAAAATTAAATGGATAAAATTTAATATATGTAAGTTTTATTATTGATTTACATAATTTGTCTTTTCTTAAAACAAAGGGTTTATGTTTATGTTTTCCATTTTCTATTAATTATAAAGTAGACAAAGTACAATAATCAGCCATTATCCATCTTGTGTTCGATTGGGTCTCAACTAGTCGAATAAATTAAAAAAATCAGAGATTACCAAATAACATATGTCGGCTATTGATGCCAAGCTAAATATTACAAAGTTGTTGCAGACTATATCAAAAGGCCATATAATCAAAAAGAAATATTGCTCAAAATTCATGTCGTTGTGTCATAGCATATATCCCCATCAGGGAGTGTGGAGTCACCCAAGATGTCGATCCAAGTCGTCCAACCCAGGGGCCTTCACACCACCACAACTCCTTACCCAACAAAATAGGGTCTACATAAGGGTGGTGAACAAGAATTGCCAAAGGAATTGGTTGGTTCTGTTGCTAGGCTATCCTTCCTGGCGATTGAGCTCCCTAACAAAGTTTTCCAGTTCATCCTCAAAGGGAGATCTCTCCTGTGTTCGACTACTCCAGGTGAATCCATGGGATATCTCACTGGTAAACACCCTAACCCAACCATCTTGCGGCAGCGCCTCAAACTTTCATCTGGCTAGTTTCATTGCTATAGTAACTCGCATGCCAACTTCATGAATAATGAATCTCCTCAGAGACTTAGTGAGCAATCTACTTCTACCACTGAAAATATTATCATTCCTAAACTTCCAAATAAACCATAGTGTTTCAATACAAAATGTAGACCGAAAAAGGTTAGCATCTTTCTAAGGCTCGGTATATATCCAAAAATGATATCAAAGACACAAATGTTCCCCCCACTGAGGAGCCCAAAAGAATTCCAGACCTCCTTAGCAAATAAACAATAAAAAAATATGTGTCTAATAGTTCCAGGCACCCGACAAGAGGAGCAAATAGAGGGATCACCATTGGGAAGTTTGATTGGAAGCCTGTGAAGTATAAGTCTCCAAATAAAGCATCTCTTCTTAGGCTCCACCTCTCTAGACCATAAGGAATCAAAAGTCTTCTACCATTGGGAAGGGGTACGGCTCAAGGACCAACAAGAGTTAACATGATAAAAAACAAACTCATTATCAGCCAAGAGCTTATATATAGATTTGGCTTTGAGATTAGGAAGCAAGGATCCATCAGGCCAAGAAAACCCCACATATCTAGAGGAGGCAACACATGGTTTAGGTGGGTCAAGAAGGGAACAAGCATTACAGAGGATAGTGTAAGTCTTCCACTATGTCAAGGGTACCACATAGGATTGGACAATATCATTCCAGCTGAGTAAATGCTCATCTTTAATAATATCAGAGAAGTTCTCCAATCCTTTACACGCCCAAGATTTAGCAGAACAACCTTGCATCAAGGCCAAGGGTTTATCTGTGTGTTTCAGACTCCACCATACTGACCTCTCCCCACAAATTTCCTTGTCTTCCCACACAATCCCATTACCTAAGATGTAAGATCTCACCACATCCCAGGCCCTTCAAATTGACTTAAATACAACAAATCATGTCAGTCTGACCTCAAATTGTCCAACAATGATGTCACAGATAGATAATCCTACCCACTTAGGGCTTCTCCTCAGAGTAGACTGGGAAACATTATGTCTAACTAGGATTTTCCATGGCTCATTTCCTTGTAATGCCCCGAAGATCCACTTAGTTGCCAAAGAAATACACTGCCACTTAATATCTTTTAGGTCAAGCCCTCCCTTAGATTTACTCAAACAACACTAAGTCCAATTCATCGTGTGTCTCTTCTTTCTCCCCTTACCATCTGACCAAAGAAAGTCTAAATTGTTTTTGAATGTGGCTGATTTGATAATTGTTAAAGAGCCAGGTAGAAGAGTAATAGATAGTGTAGGATGACATAATTTTTTGACAGACCTAAGCTCTTCCTGCCAAGGATAAATACCTCTTGTTCCATTTCCTTAGCTTCACATCCACTTTAGCTTTCACCCAATCCCACATCTCCTTTAGATTTGGTCTAACAACAAAAGGGATACCAAGGTATCTCACCTGAGAATTGGGGCCCCCCATTGAATAGTGTATTTGCTAAACCACTCGGGCGGGTTCTCCTCCCAACTCAGCATAATAGATTTAGGTAGGGAGACTTTACTCCCAAAGGCATCATAGAATACATGTAGCTTAAGCATAAGTGTTTCAATGTTATATTCTTTTATTTCAGCTAAAATGGTTGTGTCATCCACAAATTGGATATTAGATAATTCATCACCATTAGGGAGTCTAACCCCATTAACTTTTGGATATATGCTCTGATCTCTTAAGAAGTAAAATAGGGCATCTGCTGCAACAACAAAGATGGCAGGTGCTAGTGGACAACCTTGTCTGATTGATCTAGACAACTCAAAAGGCTCAAATTTATTGTCATTTACATCTACATAGACCTTAGCATCACTCATTAGGGTCTTGACCATCTGACAAAAGTGTCTCTGGAAGCCCTCGCCTTCAAGCATCATATGCACAAAGCTCCATTCGATTCTATCGTATGCCTTTCCAAAGTCCAGCAAAAGCATAGACACCGATTGATTAGATGCCTTCCCCCATTCCATGGCTTCCCAGCAAGTGAGTAGATTTTCAAGAATGTATCTACCTTTCACAAACCCAGTTTGAGTGGGATTGATAACTTTAGGAAGTATATTTTCCATCCTCCTGGCTAGAACTTTAGCCAAAATTTTATAAGAGACATTTAACAACATGATGGGTCTCCAATTTTTTATCAAGGATTGATCATCATCTTTGGGAATTAATTTTATGAGGCCTTTGTTAATATCATCCCCTAAGGAGCCTTTTTCTAATAGCTTCTTCATGCACCTATCCCAAGTCTTCCCCAATCCATTCTATACATTGCTTGTAGAATTCCATAGTAAGACCATCTGGACCAAGCGCTTTATTATTGTTGAGTGCCTAAATAGCCTCCTTAATTTCTACCACCATGATTTCTTTGTTAAGAGCCATAGAGTCTTCCCTAGAAATCTTTTTGGGGATCATGTTACGGATTTTCTCTCTAGCTCTGAGTTTCTCCTAGTTATTATACTCAGAAGTGAACAATTCTTTGAAGAAATGAGATAAAGCATTCAAAATATCTGATTGATCAATGACAATCTCCCCATCCACCCGAATACTGTCAATGGTAGCTCTAGCCTCCTTACATTTGAGGTATTGAAAAAAGTATTTAGAGCCTCTATCACCATCAACCAACCAGTTCAATCTGGCTTTGGTTTTGGCCCCTTGACTTCTGACATTCTAGATCCTTCTCAGAGTATCCTTGGCCTGACATAGAGCATCTGGAGCAGTAGGATCAAATGGGCCTCTATTTCTTTATTCCTACCATCCTTAGCCTTCTTCCTACCCACAGTTTGAAAGAGATTCCTCCAACACTTAACACATTCATTCCACCTATCAATGGGGTTATCATGCTTGACAACTTTCTTGTTGAACAGTCTGATAACAAGAACATCGTGCATCATACCTTCATTTTGAAGAAGGTTAGAATTGAGTGCAAAGGCCAAGGGTTTATGTTTTACTTTTCAAACATATATTTTTTTTTAATTAATTAATGCTATTACCATTCAATTGCCTATCATATTTCATATGCATTTACATTTTATTTTTTTTAAGTTGTGTTCAAGTTATTCTATTTGTATCAATGTTACAAGTGAGTATGCAAAGGCATTCGACTTTGCATCAAGTTTGGACTTAGCAACAAGTATAAGTTACCCTATTAGAAGTGTTGGTGTAAATAAATATTCATTATGGATATTATTACACTTTACTTAAGTTAACTTAGGATAATGCATCTCTTCATAGTTTGGATTTGAGACACTTAGGGAAGTGTGCACATAGGGATAGAGCTTGTAGAAGAAATTCCACCTTTTGTGGTCTTGTTTTGTTGTTACACTCCACATTCGATGGGTCATCCACCTCTTGTGGAATATTATATTATTTCTCCTACCTACCCCTAGTATTTCTTACCTACCCTTGTTTCTCATTGAGCCACATGTCATGATTGTGTGCTCGTACATCCATATGGCCTTGCCTATATAAGAAGGCCTATATTCATTGTATTGGTGAATCCAGTTGATCATTTTCATATTGATGAGAATACAGTTTGTTCTTGTCATTCTTTTGTTTCTATTTTAATACTTTTCATTGTGCCCTTGATCTTGGCAAAATCTCACATGGTATCAGAGCCATTGGGGCTTCATTGATTGGTTTTTGGAGACATCGCGAAAGGCTTCTATTTTCGGATCTGAGGAACTGCACTTTTTGGAGGCATCTTGGAGCGTTTTTGACCTCACCATTGCATCCGGGAGGCCATTTCCATAAAAATCGAGTATAAATTCGACCTATTTTGGCGAAAATCGATTTTTGGGTGTGGAGGAAATTTTTTGCCCGATTCGAGCGGTACGGTACGGAATTTTCAGATTTTTTTCAAAAAAAAAAAAAAAATTCTAAAAATTATTTTCCAGTTTGAAAAAAAAAATTTGAAAATTATTTTTTGGGATCCGTACCTTCTACCCAGTCAACGCCCAGTCAGCGTTTTCTTTGGAAATTTTTAGACCACTCTCCGTTGAGCAGTTTGGATTTTTGGGTCAACTTTCGAGGCCCATAACTTGCTCAATTTTGCTCCTATTTGGGTGCAATTTTTTTTTATTTGGGCTAATTTTTTGTGCTCTTCGCAGTGGTGTGGTTATTTTTTGGTTTTGGTGCACAAGTGTTTCAAAATTTTTGGATTCTCTCAGCTGTTACTGTCCAATCCTCAATTCTGCAACTTCAAAGGCCTCGTTTGAGCTCATACGACCTCCTTTTCAGGTGTTTTATTTTTTTGAAGTGCATGTTTTTTCATCTACTTTCATAATCTATGATCAGATTTCAGAGATTTTAAGTAGAAATTGTACTTTCAGATATTGGTCTTATTTGGCCTATTTGGTACTTGTAAATTGTTTGGACCTTAGTTTAGATCTCTTGCATTATTAGTTTGAGTCTCTTTTGGCCTTATTGAGGCAGTTGTAAAATTGAAATCAGAAGCCCACTTTGCCATTTTTTGCAAGTGGCCCATTGTATACGCACTAAGTATAAAGTGTCAAATCATCACTTTTGAGGGGGTTCTTTGATTGAGTGAATTTGGGGGGCTGTCTTGTGTGATTGTGTCTCTCTTTCCTTGTGCTCTTTCATTTTTGTTGCAATGAGTCCTCATAAATTTCCACCTTTAACTCCACATAATTATGCATCATGGAAAATTAAAGTATGGAGCAAATTAATGGAAAAAGGTCTCACGCATTACATAGATGGAACAATAGCAGCACCACCTGATCCTAAGGTTGATCCTAATGCTCAGTTAGAATGGCTCACTAAGAATTGCATGGCTCTTGGAACTTTGCGCAAGTATGTATCAGATGACCTCATCTTTCATATTGAAAAGTGTACTACAATCAAAGATGTTTGGGATATGTTTCAGAAATTGTATGGTCAAGTTGATAAAATCAAAGGTTATAAGATTGACAATGAGCTCACCAACTTGGATCCCAAGAGTTTTGATACAATCCAAGATTATGTCACCAAAAAAAATGAGCTAAGAGCAAAGCTTAAGGATTGTGGAATTGACAAAAAGGATGCTCAGTTGATATTCAACTTGTTGGACAAGCTTGCACCAGAATATGTAGCATTTGTGTCTAGCTTCCAAACTCATCGTTTGACAGTGTGGAGTTCCTATGTTATGCCTTCATTTGATGCTTTCACAGAAATGTTGATATTGGAACAATCTGAGTTGTTGAACATGGCGTTTCTCAAGTCTTCAAAGTCCAAGGCTTTGGTGGCTAATCAAGGGAATCAAGGAAGTCAAGGTAAAGATTCCAACAAGAAGAAGAAGCAATCTAAGTCACAGCCACAACAGGAAAAAGGACAATCATCCTCTCCATCACAAGGCGATTTTTCATCCTCTTCCAAGAAGGGGACACCACCTAAGAAGGATAAGCCAACTTGTGCATATTGCAAGAAGTATGGTCATGATGAGCATCGATGCCACACAAAGCAAGTTGATGAGTTAACTAATCTTCTTAAGAAAAACAACATCAACTTGCCATCCGGCTACACAAAGAAGGATTCATCTCCTTCCTCTTCCTCACAGTCTAAGGGAAAAGGGCAAGCATTTGTGGCTACAACAAGTTCTTCACAACAGTGGATACTTGACTCAGGTGCCTCATATCACATGGGTTCTACAAAGGAGCAGTTTTCTTCATTGGAGCCATCTAAGGTACCTCACATTTACATAGGTGATGATACACAAGTAGAGGTTGAAGGGAAAGGTTTAGTTGACATGGATGATGGAACATTTGAGAATGTTCTCTATGTTCCTAACTTGTCTACCAACCTTCTCTCTATCTACCAAATCACTCACTATGGGAATGGGAAAAAGGTTGAGTTTACACCAGATTCAGTTGTGGTAAAGGAACTTGATGATGATGCCTTGGTAGCAGTGGGACAAGTCAATGACAACTCAAGGCTTTATTCATTCTCCCACTTTGTGCCAAGTTCACCTTCTAGGGCCTTGCTTACTCATTCAAATTCTGAAAGTAAGCTATGGCATGAGCGGTTTGGTCACCTCAACTACCGCTATCTTCAGCAGCTCAGCACTAAAGACATGGTCACAGGTCTACCTCGAATCAGTTTTTCAGAGGGTGTATGTTCAAGTTGTTCCATGGGCAAGCATCCCGAGGAGAAGTTTGATAAAGGGAAAGCTTGGAGAGCTTTGGAAGTTCTTCAACTTGTTCACAACAATGTAGCAGGTCCATTTCTAGCACCTTTATTTAGTAAGGCCCACTATGTCCTCACCTTTATTGTTGACTACTCCCGCTTCACTTGGGTCTACTTTCTTATTCATAAGAGTGAAGTATTTGACATATTTCAGGACTTCAAGATTCGTGTGGAGAAGCAATCCAGGAAAGTGGTGAAGATTCTTCGTACAGATAATGGAAGGGAATATGTGAACAAAAGACGAGGATTTTTGTACATTTGAGGGGATTGATCTTCAGCATTCTGTTGCATACAATCCACAGCAGAACGGAGTTGCAGAATGCAAGAATAGAACTCTCAAAGAAATGGCTAGTTGTATAATTCATGCACGTTCTCTTGATCCCGCCTTTTGGGCCGAGGCTATCAGTTGTGCCACACACATCCAGAATCGGGTTCCTCACAAAGCTTTAAAAGGTATTACTCCTTTTGAAGCTTGGGCTGGTAGGAAACCGATTGTGAGACATTTCAAAGTCTTTGGGTGTCTAGCATGGGCTCGCATACCTCCATAGAAACGCAAGGCATTGGAACATCAGAGTCAGCCTTACATATTTGTTGGATATCCTGAAGGTGTTAAGGCATATAGATTGATGGATCCTGAGATACATGAGGTGTTCATTGAGAGGAGTGTTCACTTTGAGGAAATCTCTCCTAGCTTAGCTTCTCTACCTCCTCCACCTTCCTCCATTGTGGATAGTGATGCTAGTGATTCAGATGATGAGACTCCTTCAACTCTGACTCGCAAGGTTACACCTCCACAAGGTCCACTTGCAGTTGAGGAGCCTCGTTCTCCACCTCCACCTAGACCTCGTTGGGCTCGACAGACACTTGAGTCTGCGAGTTCTCTTGTTGGGGATCCTTCAGATACATGGAGAACTCGATCACAACATTAGGATCTACCACATGCATTCATTGCTACCGATTCTGATCCACAGACATTTCAGGAAGCATCAGGGGTTCCTGAGTGGGACCAAGCTATGGAGGAAGAGTATAGTTCCTTGATGAGGAACAACACATGGGATTTAGTCCATCTCCCTAAGGGGAGAAAGATGGTTCGATGTAAGTGGATCTATCGGACCAAGTTTGCAGCGGATGGAAGTGTGGATAAGTATAAGGCTCGGCTTGTTGCGAAAGGTTTCTCTCAGGTTGCAGGTGTTGACTATACTGAGACCTTTGCGCCCGTAGCCAAGATGAACTCCATTCGCTTGACACTTGCTATTGCTGCAGCTCATGGTTGGGCTGTACATCAGATGGATGTGAAGCGTGTGTTTCTTCATGGTGATCTTGATGAGGAGATTTATATGGAGCAGCCACAGGGTTTCATCCAGGATACTTCTTTGGTTTGCAGACTAAGGAAATCTCCCTATGGCCTTAAGCAGGCCCCCAGGGCTTGGTATGCCAAGATGGATTCCTTTCTTCTCTCAACAGAGTTCACCAGGTGTCATTCTGATCCAAATGTCTACATTTTGCGACAGGATAACTCTCACTTGATACTTAAGCTCTATGTTGATGAGTTGATCATTACAGGGAGTACCGCATCCATCATTAGCAGGGTCAAATCTGCTTTGCATGACTGATTTTCTATGACTGACTTGGGTCTTTTGCACTACTTTCTCGAGATAGAGATTTCACAATCACCTTCTAGGATTACACTATCGCAGTCCAAGTATGCTCTTGATCTACTTGCACGCTTTCATATGGCTGATTGTAAGCCTGCCCTGACTCCCTTTCTTTAAGGAGTCAATCTTGAGGCTCAGTGTTCTTCTCCACCAGTTGATGCCACTTTGTATCGTCAGCTTGTGGGTAGTCTCATCTACTTGACCCATACACGCCCTGATATTTCATTTGCAGTTGGCATGGTTTCTCGCTTCATGCAAGAACCACATGAGCTTCATTGGAAAGCTGCCAAACGCATCCTCCATTACATCCAGGGTATACATCACTATGGGATTCACTATGCAGCAGGCACAGGACTTCGCCTAGTTGGTTACACAGACTCCGATTGGGCTGGCAATCTTGATGATCGTATGTCTACTTCTGGTTACAGTTTTCACCTTGGTTCCGGCCCCATTTGTTGGCAAAGCAAGAAGCAACATGCTATTGCTCTCTCTTCAACTAAGGCTGAGTATCGAGGCGTTGTTAACGCAATGACTGAGACCATTTGGCTCCAGCATATTCTCACAGAGTTTGGATTCACCACTCCACGGCTGACAGTTCTACATTGTGACAATCAGAGTGCTATTGCAATCTCGAAGAACCTGGTCCAGCACCAGCGGACCAAACACATCGAGATTCATATGCACTATATCTGAGAGCTCATTCAGGAGCAGGTCATTGATTTGCAATATTGTCCTATAGCAGAGTAAGTTGCTGACATATTCACCAAACCTTTCATTGAGAGTAAGTTCCAGCAGTTATGAGCTCTTTTGGGGGTGCAGGATGTGTCATTAGGGGGGGTCAGCTGACTTCTCCTTCCTCTCTTATGGGGGGGACTTTTTCCTCTTTGAGGTTTTGTCCATCTTCTTTGAGAGTCTTTTGTACATTCATCTCTCTTTTGGGGGGGAGTTTTTTCCCACTGGGTTTTCTCCCTTTCTCCGTTTGTGAGAGATTGCATTGCATAGTTTTTCTTGCATTTGCATATTGTACATGGGTACCTACCATGGCCTAGTAGCCGAGACCCATCTTGCATTGTTGACTTAAGTCTTCATTCCCCTAAGTTGCACTTAAGGGGGGGTGTTGGTGTAAATAAATATTCATTATGGATATTATTACACTTTACTTAAGTTAACTTAGGATAATGCATCTCTTCGTAGTTTGATTTGAGACACTTAGGGAAGTGTGCACATAGGGATAGAGCTTGTAGGAGAAATTCCACCTTTTGTGGTCTTGTTTTGTTGTTACACTCCACATTCGGTGGGTCATCCACCTCTTGTGGAATATTATATTATTTCTCCTACCTACCCCTAGTATTTCTTACCTACCCTTGTTTCTCATTGAGCCACATGTCATGATTGTGTGCCCGTACATCCATATGGCCTTGCCTATTTAAGAAGGCCTATATTCATTGTATTGGTGAATCCAATTGATCATTTTCATATTGATGAGGATACAATTTGTTCTTGTCATTCTTTTGTCTCTATTTTAATACTTTTCATTGTGCCCTTGATCTTGGCAAAATCTCACAAGAAGTAAACTTGTGCACTCACTTGAAAATATATTGTAATAGAATCTCCAATGCACAAAAAAGTTCAACATAAATTTTTAGACATCAAAATTTTTAGACAACCTTAAATATGATGTCTTGATGTGTGCTAATGCCCTAAAGAGACAAAATGTGAGATGCAAGCACTCCTTACATTATTGTTTCAAACAAAAATAGAGAGGGCAAAGACACAACCAATTACAAGAATCATTAAACTTGGTTCAACAACACAAACCAATGCAGGAATCACAATTATTGTGGGCTTCAATCCTAGCCTACATATAGGTGGTACATCCACTTCATCTATGACTTGAGTAGAACCCAATAGCAAGGGTTTCATGCCCAGAAACATACCTATAACATAACCTTTATTGGAAGGTAGAAGGTGGAACAAGGAGGTGCATAGGGAATAGATAAGTGTATTAACCTTTTAGCATTACAATAATCTTCACTTCAATGTGGCAATTACCTTCCCATTACTAAGAATATTTGATGAGAACATTGGTAGTTGCAAGGAAAGAATACAAGACACTCTTTCCAAAATACTTAAGTGAGAGGTTGCTCTAGAATGTTATTGTAGATGCAAAGATGATTATGGAGGCTGAAAAAAAGGTGATATTGAAAGTTTGGATGCGCAATTTTTTCAAATGGAAGGGATTGTGCCCTTGTCAAATTTTTAATGATTTCAAATGACTAGTTAACATTCTTAAAATTACTTGATGTTTCTAGCAAAATAAATAATATAAAAAATTTGAGCTTTATTTTGGAGAAAATTGTCTTTGAGGTAGGCATATAAAACATGGTGTAAGTTGTTTTTGATTAAAAAAGCAGCGTTAGCTAGGGTGTCGACCCTTAACATAGTCAGAGACTATAAAAAAGATAAAACAAACCAAGGGAGCGAACCCCTTTACAATAAACAAATCAAAAAAAAACTAGATCCAACTCAAGGAGGGGAAGAGACACCCAAACCTTGAGAGGGAGAGGTTAGGACAAGGGGGAAGACCTCTCCTTCCACCTTCAACGAACCACAGTCCAAGTGATACAATCATTAGGACCAAGAGAGAGATTAGGTGGAAGTGATTCAACAGAGTTGTGATTAGAAGTAGTTGTAAAGTGTTGTTGTAGAACCGCAGCAGGAAGCTGAGAAACAATGGTAGATTGTTGCAGGGTAGGTTGTCGAAGCATAGCAGCACTAGAAATAGGCTCAACAGTAGTAGAACAAGGTTGTTGAATAGCAGTGAGAGGATCAGTAGAAGGTTCATCAGCAGTGAGAGGCTCTTCATCACAAGAGGAAACATCATCCTCATGAGAGGAACAAGTGGTATCCAACGCATTGACAATCAAATGTTCAGTGGTGGCATCTTTCCACCAAGTAGCAGCACCCTTATGGCGAGAAAGAGAACAGTCTGAAGCAAGATGCCCCGTTGAGAAACATTTTCGACAACGGAAGGGCATGCCCTCATAATCCAACGGCTGAGACCAAGGCCTATCCCCAACTATAAGAACAACATCCTTGGGGAGAGGCGAGATGTCGATGTCAACTAACAAGTGAGAAAAGGTAGAGTGCCCCATAGAAGACGTGACTTCATCCACCTTCAAGAAACGACCAATGGAGTTGCTAATGGCGTCATAGCAGGAGAGTTCCCAAAAATGGAGAGGGAGATTAGGAAGGCAGACCCATATTGGACGCAGAGACAATGATTTAGTAATGGGATTAAAAGAGGTTGTCCAAGGCTTGACAGAAAGAGAGTGATCTCCTCAAGCCCACACTTTGTCCAAAACCAAGTTTCTATCCAAGGTAGAAGTAAAGGATACAATAAAAAAACCCTTCCCACAAGGAAAGAGTTGAATGCTATGGGCAATCAGGGGTTTCCAAGAGTTACTCACCCAACGATGGAGGTCTGGAAGAGAGGGTCAGAGCCTAGAAAATCTACACACCAAAGCATTACTCAGATAGAAGTCAATATTGTCCACAACATCATGGCCACAAACCACCACAAGGGAAGATTGGGCACAAGGAAGGGGACAAACCCCCTTAATAGTAGAAGCCCCTAGCCACACGAGCGTAACTTCTTCCACCAGGAAGAGGAGGAGATCTAGGAGCATCCACACTTTTGCCAGCAAAAGCAGCAGCCGAAGAAGTAGCAGTGCCCTTAGTAAAGGGAAGACCCCCCATGCCAGAGCCCATGGGAGGAGGGGGAAGGTTCAAGCTAGCCAAAGCATCAACGAGATAGACAACATCAATCGACACAGAGCACATGCCAGGGAGGGGGGAAAGTCTACCGACGAGGGCATGTGGGCAGAGACAGACGAAGTAGCCCACACACCAAACCCAGCACCAATAGCAGAAGCATTGATCACGATCGAAGCGGGAGAGTCGTTGCTGGGAAGCAGGAGGAGCGGGAGAGACATTTCAAAAAATTTAATCACTCTTAGATGTTTTGTTAACGTGGTGTAAGTTGTTACTAACAATGCAATGACATGGTAGTTAGAAGAATACGTCAAGAGATGTTTGCAACTCTTTTGGACCCTTTTGTATAGCCCTTATTTTGACATTATTTCAAAGGACAAAAATAATTGATTAGGTGAAACTAGTTATAGAAGATACAAAGAGCATCACAAAATATATTTATTATCACCTTAGAGCTCTTAGCTTAATGAGAAATCACATCAAGGGAAAAAAATTGTGCAATTGAGAGTTAAAATATATGCAACTAGTTTTCTATTGTCATTAAATATTTTTCGTCCATTGATATACTTGTAGATGTTCGTCAATTAATCTTTGACTAAATTCAACATATTCAAAGAAGAAGAATAAAGATGGGACCCACAAAAATATTTTTTTATGATGCCTTTGCAAAGAGAGCTACAAAGATCATTAAGATAACATCAAACTTCAATTTAATTTTTAGTTTTTTAAAATATGTATTTTAATTGTCAAATTTGTAAGTTTGAACTTTAATTTGTTTGCACTCTATAAGTGTTGGAGCCTTTAGTGAGAGTTTTTGTGTTTGGTGGGTGGGAAGTAAAACTAAATGGGATATATTTATGAGGTCATGCATTAGGTTAAAGGTGCCATCCAAAACTATTATAAAAAGGATGGAGGTAGATTTTATTTCATTTAATAACTCATTGATCAAATGTGGAACAATTAACTCCACCAATGCATTTATGTAGGGGGGTATTACGTCAACCCCAAGTTTTCGTTCTTTGGTAGCTTCACAAATGTTAATAGAAAGGTGATAAAGGGCCTCTCAACATGCATTGATAAGATGACACCCAGAGTTGAGGTGAGAGACTTATTATATCAAAGTTGTAAAATTACAAATAAGCTAAGAGGAGGCTCTTTTATTCACCACTAGTTATTCAAGGGAGATCCACCAAAACACTAAGTAACAGAAAATGGAGTATTTATTTATATCACACAAGTTACAATTTTCAATTACTAATGAAACATTATTTGCGTACAAATTTCGAATATCTTATCTGTAAGATTAGAGAAAAAAATCATTGTTAAAATATCCAAATTCTTCAAAAGCTAACCTTCGAAATTCTATTTGAACCTTATAGTACTTCTAGTTGTAAGAGAATTTAGAATTTGGTTGGAGCCAGAATAGACACATCCGAATGCGACTAACATTGTGTGTTATGCACCTTTGCAGTTTCGCGGCCTATGTGGCCAACACCTTCTTTAGCCACGCGATACAATGAATGTGACTAACATTATGTATTATGTGCCTTCGCAGTTTCATGACCTACGTGGCCAACACCTTCTTTAGCCACGCAAATCGGTGATTTCGACTAACACACGATGTTACATGTCTTCGTTGTTTCGCGGCCTGTGTGCCAACACCACCTTTAGCCACGCGATACGACGAATGTGACTAACATTGCATGTTATGTGCCTTCGCAGTTTCGTGGCCTGCGTGGCCAACACCTTCTGTAGCCACGTGATACATCAAATGCGACTAACATTGTGTGTTATGCACCTTCGCAGTTTCGCGGCCTGCATGGCCAACACCTTCTTTAGCCACGTGAATGGACAGTTGCTATAACTCCCTACTCATCCATCTCACCCAAAACACTTATGTTTCTTTAACTATATCATGCTTGAAAATACCATCGATGATTGTATGAGAATGTCAACTGTATTAGCAGTAAACCGGAAAGTAAATGGAAACTGATAGAATAGAGAAAATAGTGTTTTATGGTTTCAAGATGAAAAGACTCATACGTTTTTCATATATAATACCATATTTAATAAACTTTAAACATCATCATACAACATAAAAAATTATAATCATTCAATTTTCTACAATGAGAACGGGAACAAACAATGTTCATTAACCACCACATCTCAATTCTAAAATTTTCTTGGTTTCAACGGGCTAAATATTTCTTGCACTTTTAAAAGTTGTGAATTATGGGCTTGTGAGTTGACATTTTGTATTGACAAAAGAGAGACATGGACTACATTGAGGTCAAAGGTATGTTTTTCAAACATTTCAAATATTCATTTTATACTTTCAGTTATTCACAAGCTCCAGGTCATTATGTCATTGCTAATAAATTGTTGCTACAAAAAATTCTCCACTTTAAACTCTCATCTAACCCATTAGGTTTTGTTCACTATTTAGGAATTGAAAAATTCCTTAAAATAATGTGCTCAGTGAGCAGGAAATCAAATTCCAAAACGAGCATCAGAAAAGACACATAACCACATAAGACAAAAGAGCTCTATTTGCATATTGTAATTATTGAGGCAACGTGAGTGAATATGGAAGGGCACTAGGCAAGAAGAATTTAGAAACAATGAAAAATCTAAGGGACACGCAAGGAAAGTACCGCACCAATAGCAGAGTGGTAAGACACCAAGCATATATGAAAGAAGATATTTAAAAATTGAAAGGCAAGCATATAGGGAAAGTACCGCACCAATAGCAGAGTGGTGAGTAAGACACCAAGAAGAAATAGAGATTATGGGTGCAACTAATGAAAGAGAAAGAAAAGGATTTAGGGGCAAATAGCTTTGTCCATAAGTCAGAAAAAAGACACGATTAGAAGCTAAACCAACACATAAAAGTTAGCACAAGAACAAAGAAAAGATTGCAGGGCATGTGTATGAGTACACAAGAAGAAGTGAAATTAGTTTGCAGATTTAAAATAAAAGATTAAAAAATAAAAGATTGGGGTGGCTTAGAGTTAAGTTGTTGTATTAATGTTTTGTGCAGTAATAGTTTATTTGGATTTGAATTGTCACTATACATAAGTGAAAAGAATAGATTCCAAATGGAACAGAGGTATAGTAGAATTAAAATGGGGAGCGTATGATTTGGCTTTGAGATGATCAGCTGCATGAGCCTAAATAATTGGGCTACCTCAAAATAAGAATTTTGAACCACTTGTTTATTTTTTACTATTTTGGTGGGTAGGTGCATTGGCATGTTGAACGGTTTTTTATAATCGTAGAGGAAAACCCAAAATTGTAGGAGGTTGTTGCATCATAAGTACCAAATATGGATTTAACACAATGTCTCCTAAAATTATTACAACGGGGAGGGGAGACATGAACGGCTGAGTGAAGGCAAAGTATAAAACAGTTATTATTTTATTGTTTACCAATGAAATTAAAATATTTGAATACAAAGCAATTCTGAAAGTCAATTTCTTGTTAGTTTAATTTCATATATTGTTCGAAGAGTACTCACTATTGATATTTTTCACTGTTGATATTTGTGTGGTCTTTAATCTATCAAACCAGTGTGCTGCAAGCGGTGGATGAATATTTGTCTTGAAATACATTGTATATACAAACTGATGTATTTATAGAGTCTGCAGGACAACACATTCTGAGGCGGCTATGTAATACAGTATCTCAGAAGAGATCAAACAAGATCAAATTTTAATTCAATAAGATATTGCAAATCAAATTTTTTACCTGATATGCATTTATTTCTCCATTTACGACCACAACTTGTTCACTAAATTAAATGAAACAGTAAGCGAAAAGAGGAAGTTATTCACTAATGCATTTATGGTCATTGATATTGTTTTACAGCTATAAGTTTTGTTGGAATTGATATGTTTTACAGCGGCAAGATTTTTTTGAAAGATTTCACATTGATTAGTAATTAGTAAATCACTTTTTTGATCTGAAAATGCATTCAATTTCCAACTTGTATGTTGAAAAATTTACCGGCCTATATTTTTGGGAAGTTTAACGATGCAAAGTCTAGTTTTGCGACGTACGACAGGTTTTGGAGTGAAAACTCATGCTATATAGCCTATTGGCTAATTAATTCATTATCAACATTTTTTTAGTGGCAAATAGTTTGAATTGAGATTTCGAAGTTGGCAAATACTACAACACCGTGGGTGGGCCCTACAAATTATTGGCCGAATGAATGTGAATTCACTATCAATTTTTTTTATCAGTCTTAGGTAATCAATATTTTTTTGCCAATAGCAGTTATGCGTTCCAATGAATTAATACATCCACGTATTCACCAATACCTGAGAAACGGTTCATTATTTTGAGGACCCATTTCAGCAAAAACATTAAATGTTTCATACAGAGGACTCATTTTGCCAATGACACAATCATGTAGGACCGATTTCACCAATCAAATTATTAGTGAACGATAATTGTAGGGCCATAATCGCTTTGGAAATTGAAACCTATCATTTTATTAGCACAGGGAAATCACCAAATTTTTACTCTACCATGCAAAAGTCCTCCCTAAATCTGCCAAATTTTAATCATCCCATTTTAAAATGCCACATAATTCATCAAATATGGATTAATATAAATACAATCGAAAGCCAATTTTTTTTCCACATTTTGTTCAGTTATGAGCTCGAGATTCAGATCATAGACAAGTTGCAACTATATGCATTGTTGTATAAGGGACTCTATGAAAACGTAACGGTAAGTGACAATTTTTTTTTTACTGTTATAAGAGTAATTATCTCTTAGTCTTTTCTATTTTTAGTTCATTGTTACATGTAATGCCTCTCCCATTTGTCGTTTGGAGATGTGGATATTTTGTTTTGATGCGACCATGTTTATGGAGATGTTGAGTTGTTCATGTGTGCTTTGCTCTCAAGTACATATTCTATGCTCTATTTTAGCGTGTTTTGGGTGTCTTTATGACTCATAATTTGTTGGACTGTTGTATGTCGATCATTTTTTATGTGTTCATTAAGATCATGCATGTATTCTTTTGTGTCTGATTCTTTGGGCTGAAGCTATTCTGGCTCCAAAACAGATCTTTTGTACAGCGTGTTAGCGACAGGTTAGTCAATCGCAGCTATTAATTGCAAAATCGACGTTGTAAAACGCGCGACTAACACATGTGTTAGTCAATCCGTACTGTTGTTTTGGAGCCAGAATAGACACGTCTGATTCCTTGAGGTAGCTTATTGTACTCTCGTGTATGTTGATCCATGTGATGTTCATTTGATTTTTGTCAAAGATGTTGAGATGTCTAATATGGATTTAAATGTTAATTTAATCTAATGTGCTATTTTGCCTGATTTTGACATTAAATCTATAATGTTGGTATATTGGCTAAATGTGGATTGATGGTGATTCCGACATTAGAAGACTTGTTGAGATAGATTAATATTGTTATTTTGAATTATTGTATTTTGAGATATTAATTCTAACATTGAAATGTAATGTTAATTAGTTATTGAAATATAACAAGTTATATTTTATGATGTTTTATTTCATTTACAATATTATATGTCGATTGTTGCAGTTGATTATACATGTTAGGTTCAATGATTTATTATGCTCATGATGATATGATAATGTTATTATGTATTGACTATATTTATGATGTTGGCCCTGATTGGGGAATATGTGCTTCAACTATGATGTATATGTACATGTACTTGTGGCATCTATTGAGTGAGGCATCAACATCACCTGGCTCCATAGGTTTAAATGCACCCTTCCATGATGGTGATTAATAGGAGATAGCGCATAGGCCATTACGTTAGCTAGCCTTACCCATTGTACCTCATAGAGGACGAATTTTTTGTGTTTAAGAGTTTACGTCCTAGCTGCCATAGTTGTAATGTCTGAAATAGCCCTATTGCACCTTGTGATCAACTAGTAAAGATTGTTTGTGCATATTTGCTTATTTACAATTTATCGTCAATTTTGGCTATGAAAATGAGTTTTAATTTTAATTTAGTTGCAATTTAATAGTTAATAGTTAAATGAATTAGAAGAGTGTCTTATATGTATTCATCATGTTTGCAATTGCATAATTAGCATAATGGGGTTATTTTGGCAAATTAATATTATGATTTAATAAATCATTGAAAGTGAATAGTAAATGGGTTTTATATTGTGAAAATAAAGTCATTTTAAACACCTAGAATATTTTCCCAATTTCTTGCTCCAAAACCCTCTTACAATGGATTTTTAATTTGTTGATTTGGTAAGATATAGAAGGAAGAGTTTTGTGGGTAGGAACTCATTGGATTTGTCTTGGGGGATTTTACTTGCAGCTCAAAGGAATCGTTCATCAAATTGATGTGTGCAAAAAGGTTCAAATTTGAAGTTTTTATGAGATTTTCAAGTAGGAGCTTTAATTCCCCATTGATTTTAATTCATATTGTTTTAAAATGGTTGCATTTGATTTATATGATGATCTAGTACATTTCTTTAGTTGAAACCAAACATTTTTCTTGATTCAACAATTAGATTTGAACAAAATTTGAAAACCTTGTCTCAAGAAATGTTGTGTTGTCTAATTTTTTATTTAATGACCCAAATGTGATTTGGATTGGGGAAATGTGTTTATGGGTGCATGGGATCCAAAAGGGTATCCTTGGATTTTTAAGATTTGCATTTTGAATTTTGAGTGTTCTTAAAAGTCTTTTAATGGTGAACTTGCACTATTCCCTAGTTATTGGGATTTTTATAATATGTTGTAAAAGTGGAATTTGATGTTTTAAATGTGATATTCTAATGTGGAATAATGAAAAACATATATGATATTTCAAATTTGGGTCAAATAGGATCCATTTACATGATGTTATGATTTTTGGATCACTTGTACATAAAATGTGAATAGTGAAGTTGCAAAGGGCAATTGTGCCTTTTTGTTTTGGATTAGAATCTCTTGTGATATTTCATTGTTGATTTTGATTTATTTCCTCATTCTTGAAGAATAGGATGAGCCTTAGCATTAGGTACTAGAGTGGGTCTAGGTAGTGGTACATTGGCAATCAATATTTAGGGAGTCTCGTAATCAAGTGATAACATAATAAAACTTGGGGTAAAGTATTAATACAATAATTGGTTCCCCAAGAATTCCTTGAGCATTAGTGTGAGGCTAAGGATTTCTTAGGAAGGCATGCCCACTCATGGAGCATTGGGACTTTCTTGAAGAGACATGCTCGCTCATTTAGCGTTGGGACTTGCATGACCGCACATTCTCGTTTGTATGAGAGGATGCCCAAATCTATGTGGTGTCATCCCTTCAATCAAACATGATGATACTCCCTATACTTGGAAATCTAGCATCTAAGTCCTAGTAGTTGAGTAGTACCTGAGATAGGTTGCTTTCTTTCTCATTTTGGTTATTGCATCTTGGCAAATTTGTGCTTCTTTGCAATTAGTGTTTCTCCTTGATCTAGTGCCTTCTTCACATTTAGTGTTGCTCCTCGATGATATTCTCTCTCTTTTGGTGATGACATTGTTGTTGGGTACCTTTCTATATTGATGTTTCTCTATGATCATGTATGATGTGTCTACTTTGTGTTTGGCATGTGTTTAAGCCTATTGATCCCCGTGTGTCTTCATTGTTTGAGTGTTTGGGTCATGTGTCTATCTCCATGAGCATGGTGGGGTGGAGCTAAGCATTCCACATGGATGGGTGGTGTTGCAAACCACCATTGGTGATCAGAGTTTCTTGGCTTCAAATACACACTATTCCTCTTTCTCATGCTTTCATACACTTATTTTCAACCAATTGTAAACTATATATATTAATGTCAAGGTATTGTATTATTGACATTTTTATATTGGACACTCTTTATGGAGATTGATGTAATCTTATGATATTGCAAATTAATAGAGTAGTTACATGTGTCAGTGTTGGTATCAAACACAATTGGTTATGTTTGTATTCCTTGTGCTCAATGTTGTAAGTTGGCAAGGTGTTTAGGAGCACTTCGTCTAGAGATTAAAATGAACCTAGTAGTGTCTTGAGATATTTTTGAGGGTGTTTTAGTCGCCTCTCATCGTTTTCATGCAATCACATAAAAATTTGAGTGAATCCAAGTGGATTTGAGTCAATCTAGGCTTGTTTGAGGTACTTTGGAAGTGTCTTGTGAGGTGTTGTAAAGAATTCAAGTGGTGTAAGTCAAGTGGTTATCATTAATTTTTGGCTTAGGGTATGAGTTTATGGTGATTTGGAGGTGAGTGATTCTCTCCGCATCCTCTACTTGTACATGTCCTAGGTGCCTAGTGTCTGGGGGACTAGTTTCTCTACTATGTCCCAGTGTCTTTTTTGGCATTTGCATGTTCCTCGGGTGTCACTAATATGTTTATTCAACTCCAACACATCCATAATGTCTAGGTGATCGTGTACCCTAGTTTGGGTTCGCTAATTGGTCAAGCAGATGTGTGTCTAGAGGACTACAATGCAGAAAACTAGCAACCAGGGACACCAGTGCCTAGAGGACTAGGTTGTGTTACAGTAGTGTCCTTCTAGAACATACCCTAATAGGATGCCCCAGACTCTTGTGGGTACCCCTATCTAGTTGAGTTGTGCGGTAGGGTTTTTGGGATCCCATAAGGGCAATTTGACCTCCCCAAAGTTGTTTGTTAGGGAAATTTGCCTATGCAAGTGTTGATCCCCTATGCAAACATTGAAACGATGATTGGTGTCTATGTCCTACTAGGTTTTCCCCCTATTTATTACCCTAATAAATGCTAACCTACTAAAACACAAGGTTAGGGATAGGGTACCTATCGGTGGGCCATACTCGACCGGTCGCTGGTATCTTCAGACTCTTGACACGATGCTCGTGGTGTGGAATGCAAACCATAGCTCCTACTTGCTTTGTTCTCTCTACACTTCATGAATTGTGTATGTGATAATGACCCCTCCTTAGGCCCCATGTGGCTTATATAGGGACTCCCTTCGCCCTTTTTCTTGCCTCTTCTCCATCACTTCCCCTTTTCTTCCGAATTCTTTCCCTTTTCCACATTTTTTCCTCCCGTTTCTCTCCTCCTTGACATCATTTTCTTCTTTTTGAGAATTTGTCATTAAATTTGATGTTTTTTGATTAAATTCTCGAGGGGGCATGTACTACCCACGTTCCCACGCTGGGGCATCTTTTCTATCTTTTATCCATCGCCAATTTTGCTACTATGTAAAAGAGGGGCAAAATGTAGACAAGTAAAATTAATTAAATCAAATATTTAATTAATTTAACCTTTCTACATAATTAATTTATTTAATTATGTTTATCCTTATTCCTCTCAAAAAAAATTTAAATCAAATTTAATTAATTTTGTCACTATATTCCAATAATTAATTATTTTTTCATTCTCCTAAAGTCATCCAAATTATTAATTCTTCAAAAACTCTTCTTTGTTAATTAATTCTAATGACTTCTTCTAATCCTCACTTAGCCTAATTAATTCTTCTAGAACCATAATTAACAATATTCCCCAATTTTATATTTCTCCACTCATTCTCTCTCCTCATGTCACATCCTCCTAACTTTCCCACTTCCATTCTAATCTTTCATTAGCCCATCTAATCACCTCTCTTAATCATTTGCACAAACATAATCCTAAAGATTTGGAACAAGTCAACCATTTGCCATAAATGGTTTATCCCCTCCATCCTCCAAAACCTCAAATTGACCTACTTTGATCATGTCAAAAGATTCAAATCTTTTGCACAACCCCATGCCCTCTCTTCCCAAGAAATTTTTAATTCCTTTTCACATTTAATAATTCTATGCAATCTTTTATTTGGGAATTTTTAATTCCCTTGTCCCTTCCCAAGGAAATTTAATTCATTTTTATTCATCCAATGTGCCTAGGGATCTTTTCCACTTGCACCTTGAGGAATGTGGAGACAACAAAGGCCTTTATGGAAAATCTCTTGGTCTCCACACCTTGTCCTCTTAATCCTTCCCATCACTTTCCTTCAATCCTAGCCCTCCATTTCAAATCAATCTTGACCCTCCATTTTGGCCCTCTCAAATCTATAAATTGGAATCTCCTCCCCTCATTTTCATATCTCATATTTGTGCAATCTTGTGCTACTCTTTTGTGCTTATAAGAAATCCTCCCTTAGCATTTATATTATAGTCAAATCCCTCCATACTTGGCCATTATCATCTATCATTCCATCAATACCTTAATCCATCTTGGTGTTGTGTAATGGAGAGCAATCCACACCCTAAATCAAAAGTCAATCCAATCAAGTGGAGTTGGGGTGCAATTCCACTTCATCAAAGGCTCAATCCGAGGAGAAAGAGAATACATGTGAAGTTATAATGGTTTCTTTTATGTTTATTTGAATTTTTTATGCTTATTTGGATTGAAACTAACCATAGGTCTTCACATTAGTTTTCCCTTGGTTCAAAAGATACTTCTCACAACCTTATTCTCCAACTTTGTTTGCTTCTCCTTTGGTACATGTGCATATGCCTCGCAACCAAAAACTCTAAGATGTAGAGCAATAAAGGCTTCTGACCTGACCATGCTTTCGTAGGCATTTTGTCAACAAGAGTTGATGTAGGAGACATATTAATTAGGTAGCAAACAGTGGCAATAGCTTCAACCCAAAACTTTTGTTCTAGACTAGCACCACTCAGCATACTCCTAACCTTCTCCATCAGTGTCTTGTTCATTATTTCTGGAACTCCATTCTACTGTGGAGAATACGGAGTTTTTCTATCTGTTAATGCCACAATCTACAAAATCTATCAAAATCATTAGATAAAAATTCACTGCCATTATCAGTCCTCAAATATTTAATTTTTTTTCTATTCTACAATTCAACCATTGCTTTAAATTCTTCAAAACGAATGAAAACTTTAGATTTGCTCTTTAGAAAGTGTACCCATGTCCTTCTACTAATCATCAATAAATGAAACATAATATGCACATTTTCCAATGGAAGGAACATCTACAGGACCAAACACATCAGAATGAATAAAATCCAAAAAACCATAAGATTTATGAGAACTCGAGTAAAACTGAACGCGGTTTTGTTTTCCATAAATGCAATTCTCACAAAAATTAAATTCAATATTACAATAATTCAAACCTTCAATAAGGTTTTTATTTTTTAAGGTTCTTAGACCTTTTTCCTCCAATGTTGCCAAGTCTTTGGTGCCATAACATAGTCTTCTCCGGATTTAACTTTGCTTCAGAAGAAATAGCGCCCTTAGGTACCTAAAGCCATGTCCATCCACTGAAGGTGAAACCCTCAAATTTTCTGATGAAGTATCCACATATTTACTTTTTACAGAAGTGCTATTACACTCAACAGTGTATGATACTAGCTTAAACAAAGTGTCGAATCTGACGCCTCTGGCAATCACCATAGAACCCTTAAATCATTTTACATCCTTCTTCAAAAAAGGCTACCTGCACACCCACGTATATCAGTTTGCTCATAGATAATAAATTTTGTTTTAATCCAAGGATATGCAACACATCGACAATCATTTTTATTCTACTATCAAGAAACCTAATCCTAACTTTACCCCAACCAACAATATCTAAATATGAATCATCACCCCAAGTGCACCTTACCTCCATTAAATTCCTCATATTCAAAAAACAAATCTTTATTGGAAGTCATATGAAAATATGCACCTGAGTCAATTAACCATGTATCATTACCTGCATGAGTAGCCAAAGCTCCAAGGAATGCATCACCATCTTCCTTCTTGAACTCAGAATCAGAATTGTACTTCTTCTTTTTCTTCTTCTTTTCTTCTTTGCAGTCCTTATGGATGTATCCTAGTTACCGCAATTCCAACATGTGACTTTGGACTTTCCAAGAGATTTTGATCTCCCTCTGGACATGGATTTATTATGCTTCTCAATCTTCTTACCTTTTTCTTTAGGTCTTCCACAGATAATTAGGGCTCCCTTCGAACTGATGGATACCTTCCTCCACATCTCTTCACTAAGAAAGGCACCCACCACATCTTCAGACTTCAAAACAACAAAAGTACTACCTATAGCCATAACAAGACAATCCCACAAATCAGGCAAAGAACCAAGTAAGATCTAGCATTTATCCTCCTCATCCATCTTAACACCAACAGATGTCAATTGAGCCACCAACATATTAAATTCTTCCAGGTGGTCTGTAACTCATCCATCCTCTTCCATTCTCAAGGAATACAATTTCTTCCTCAAGAAAATCTGATTCAATAAGGATTTCGCTTGAACATTTCACCAAGCTTAGTCCATAGCTTTTGTGCAGAGTTCCTTTCATGGACATTGATCAGAAAAAAGTCTGCCAAGCACAATCTAATTAGACCCTTATCTTTTTGGTCCATAACATCATACTGAGTAGCCGCGGTAGGATTTGCAGGTCTTGAGACATTCGCATCAACAACATCCCACATATCTCGATCTATTAGCAAATCTTCCATCTTCAGCTTCCACATCTCAAAATTACTTCCATTAAATTTCTCCATCTCTATTCTCCCTGACAAACTTGTCATCTAAAAATTACTATGACAAGATCAAAAAGTGTCTTTTGCACAAGCTCCCACTCAAATCTGGATTGGTTCAAAAAACCCAACAACCTACAATTGAAACCAAGGTGATTAGGCTTTGATACCACTTGTAAGAAAGTTAAGTAGCGGAACAACTTCCTACACTGACCTTGAGAGGAGGGTAATGCAAATTTTTTACATATCATTACAACAATTAATATTATGCATACCACAACACAACAACATAGTGATTTTACGTAGGGAAAACTCTTTTGGGAGAAAAACCCCACACTCCAAAAGCATCTCGATATATTATTCAACAATCAATAACAGATTACAATATACTTGCAGAACAAGCTCTTCATAGGATTACCAATAATTAGAGACTCAGAGGTAACTCAATAGCCATAAGACTCTCACACACAACCTCTATCTCCCGCACCTCATATATAGGAGATACAATACAAGAAACCGTCAAATGGTATTACATTTAACCATGGGCTAAAACCACCCAATAAAGTAGAGTCGACCTTGTCTCCATTCTAGATGCCCTATGACATGTCAAAATACACATCACCATGTGTTCCTCCCTTTTATAACTCATTTATGTGTCTGATACAATTTTATATTTCCTATTACATGAGTCCAAACTTTCAGAGGCCATAACTTGTGAATCAGGTGTCTAATTGATGAACTGTTTGATGCGTCGAAAAGATAGCGAAGTGTTCTATCACCTCATAACCCACTACACAATTACACCCACTTTTTAGGGCATTTCAGAGGGTCTAAAGTGCTCAAAATTAAATTTAAATATGTCATCACACCCTTCAAAAATGAAAACTTTAATCTTCAAAACTAGTTGTGATCTTGCGATGAAAATTTACCGACATGCTTATCTAGCCAATCCAAAACTTTGGGGAGAATTTTGCACCATTTCGTGCTCAAACAAAAACTTTCTATAAATATTAACCGCATGTAAATGCAAGGTTGAGACACCATTTTCACAACATGAGCATCATGACCATGAGTATGGTTGGTATTGAAATCACCTTGATTGTGGTCATCAAATGAAACACAGGGTTGTCTAATATAACCATGACCACGATTATGGCCTTGGTTGGTATCTTGACATTGGCCTTGAGTATAATCTTGGTGGTGCTCATCAAATGCCACACAAGGTTGTCTAGATAAAGCACAACCACAATTATAACCTTGATTGGTATCTTGAAGTTGATATTGGTGTTGGTCATTAGTATGTGTATTGGTAGTTCTTCAACCATGAAAGTCATTGGTATGAGATTGCTCACGGGTTTGTCGGGTATGTAGAATATTTGGTTTTTGAAAAATGGATGAAGGTGACTCAAACATGAGGATATCTCTATGTCTACCTCTACTAACACCTACACCATCTTGGCTATCTTCCAAGTTGAGACACATAAAATTCGAGAGGTAACTTGACACCATCTTGAGAAAGCATTAAGAAATAACGTTGTGGATTCTTACATAAAATTGTCTCAAGCAACTTGTTGAATTTTGAGTTGGACAAATAATCTTGAAGTTCTACTGAGGTTTGGGACTCATCATCTGAATCTTGCACACTACTACGATTTTCAAAAGTCATGGTATTGTAAAATTATTCTTCATCAAAAGTGTGAGTATCCATGTCTTGAGACCTTAGAGCTTCATGGACTTCTCTTCTAAGTCTTTGGGCTCTAGTTTCAACCTCTAGTGTCATAAAATTGTGACCCTAGCAATTTTCGACTACATTAGAGTCCTCACGCACATGAGTTCGAATCCTCTAGCCTAATCGAAGACCAGAGATTTCTCAGCTTGCGAAAGAAGCTTCTTCCTTGGCCTCTGCATCACCCTGACTGCATTCTTCCCTAGAGAAAGGGGTAGGAATAGGGCATGGCACCCATGTCCCTGCCCTATTTTGGAGCAGGACCTTCCTAGAGCATGCATTGTGGGTTGTGCAGTGAGCGAGAAAACTCTCCCGATGTCGGCCCGTGATGAAATTCAAATCCTTCAAACATGTATTTAAGGGGGCATTCGCTTTCTCATTTGGATGAGTGGAAATTCGATAAGTGGGAGAGGTCGAATTTGGAGAAATACAAGTTTCACAAGTGATCAAGCATTCAAGCATTCTTTTCCAGCATTAAGAATTCTCAAGTCTCCCTTCAAGGCTAGGTGTTGCAGTAAAGTCAAGGATTCAACCATTGAAGAGGAGATTGATTTCAACATTCAATTCCACACAAGCATTTCTATTAGCAAGCATTTCTATCAACATTGCTATTACAACCTCCCTTGAGGCGATTTACAATTCAGTCTTTCATTTATATCTACTTGCAAGTACTTTCTTTCATTACTTGGTTAATTCCAAAACTGGGGTTTGACCTAAAGGCAAACCCCCAATCCCAACCCATTTTCCTCTCTTTTCTGCGTGTAGGTTGCAGATGCATAGTTGTAATTTCAGATTCAAGCTTCATTTGCAGAGGCAGAAAAACCCTTTTCGTTTTATGGATTTTTTGGAGGACTGTGTACATTCCCACCATGGTCCAGACAACTTTTCCTCAAATTCGCAGGGCGACTTCGTCTCAACATTTTATTGCCAGATCCAGGTGCACAGCTTCATCCCATATTCCGATCTCAAGTTATAATCGATTCTTTGTCACTTTTGCACTACATAATTCAATCAATTTCTTTTCTAAATCAAACAAAGAAGAGGGGATCAACTTACCATCCTCAATTCATTCAGAATTCAATCTACCATCTTTGTGAGGAGAGATTGGATCCAGTGAATTATCTTCTCCTCCTTCCTATTGTAATGGTGAAAAGTGCTTGAATGGTAATTGTAGTCACATAAATCTGTCCATTTTAATTAAATGAATATTTCCTATTTATTTGATTAAAAATCCACTAACCATCAGTTAATTAAATTAATATTTAATTAATTCATCTTCAAACATTCTCCTATTAATTAAATAAACTATTCAATTTATTTTAATTAATTCATTAAACCAAATTTACAATTAAATGAATAAATTATATTTATTCAATTTAATCATCTTTCCTCTTTTAAATAAATTAAATAAAACATTTATTTAAATCATTATTCCCCCCCCCCCCACTTGCATTTTCCTACAAATGCAAGTTGCAACCACAAGTTGAAATAAATTTATTTTATTTTAATTAAAATCCTATTTTCCCTCACCCACCAAATCCACTCGCAATCCTAACCCCCTTCTAGATTCTTCTAACCTCTTTCTAATTAGCCTAATCCATCCCCTAATTATTGTCACATGCCTAAGCAACTTGGAGTCACTTCTCAAAGACTTCAAAGTCTTTGAAAAGCATTTAATGTTTTGTGTGTTCAACAATCTAACCTCTAAAAGTCTTCTAAACCACTTATGGCTCTTACATGGCCATTTATGGTTAACCCCTAACTCAACCCTCATGTGACTCATGTGTCTCTTCAAGCATTTATTGCTTTGACCATGGTTATCTCTTTTACCTTTGCACAAGACTTTATCCATTGGATAAAAATTTTATTCTTTGAATAAAGAATTTATTCACTCAACCCAACCTTGACCTTAACTCCCAAGTTAACCTTCAGGTCATGTCAAGCATTTAATGTTTATTCCCTCTCCTCTCAACCCATCTCATATTGACACTTGTCATCCTGGGATTGGGTTGAAAGTCCTCACATGGATTGAATATCATTCAATCCTGATCGTTGTTGAGATTACTCAATCTCAACCATCCATTGCTCCATTTTTCCTATAAATAGAGCCCATTTCTTCATAATCCATATCCTAAAAACTTGTATGCATTTAATCTATAGGCATTTCTAGAGAGCATTTAGCATCATATTCACTCTTTTGGTTTAAAATCAATTAGTTAATTAGATAAATCTCTTATTTCAACTTTTATTCACACTTGCATAGCATAAGTTATAAGCATTGTCAATCTTGAACCTCCATAAGCATCCATAGTGCAAAAAGCTGTTGAGAGCTACACTAATTTGGAACTTGGAGAGGAGAGGAACAAATAAGAAGGATCTAAGAGCATGTTAAAAGGCATTTGGAGATGCCTTGTTGTATTTACTTCCATAGTTAAATCCTTTATCATATTTTTAGTGTCTCTTTTGATATGTCTGCTTAGATTAGTTTTTGGTTGATTAACACTAACAGTTTCTTGTGTTTTTGTGTGTTATACGACCACAGGCTTTAATCTAACACTTGTCCATTTCGCAGAGCATCATTTGGTGAACCCGACGTGAATCGAACAAACAACAACATTTTTAATTTTTACAAAACTAATTTTTTGATTGTTTAGCTTGACACACAGGTCACGTTTTGGCGTTTTTGCCCGCACTTAAGCGCTATTGTCTCAAATTTGGCACTATTTCCCATAATATAGCATTTTTTCTTATTAACTAGCACTTTTGTTCATACTTTTAGCGCTCTTGTATTGTTGTTTACATATTGTTGTTTAGCGCCTTTGTATATACTTTAGCGCGTTTGTGTTAAGTAGCGCTTCTATTTTTACACAGAGTAGCGTTATTGTAACAGAACGTTGTAAAAGAAAGGCCTTGTAACCAATAATATTATTTTTTAGGCTCGTGGAAGCCCACCATGTTTTCAAATTTTTCTAACTGTTTGTTTCGTGTGCAAGTCTTAAACTAACCCCTTTTTGTTACTAAAAATCAAAAACACTTCTTTTGGTGCTTTTAAAATCAACAAAAAACAAATTTTGTTTACTTGCAAGTTAGGATTCAAATTTTCATTTGGTGCTCTAAAAATCACAAAACAAATTTGCTTTCATTGCAAGTTAGGGATACACTCTATTTTGGTGCTTAAAACAAGACAAGACAAATTTTATTTCTTGCATCAAACTAAAATTCACAATTGACACTTCATTTTTGTGCAAGTTAAAAAGAATCCCAAATTTGTCAAAGTTGTTCTCAAAAGGATTTACTTCATGCATACGTGTTTCAATTTCAGTTGACCAGGATTTTTCAATTCCTAGTTACTCAAACATATTGCCTTTGAAGTTAAAAATAACATCATGGTTGTTGGAGCAACATCTCCAATTAGATAGAACATCATTGCAATGAAAAGTTAAAAAGAACAAGTGTATTTTATGTTTGGCACACTTGTGCAAAAGAGTTGGTCGAGTGGTCCTTCTTCTAACACACACTATCCTCTCCCTTGGCTTTTGTGGTCCTAGGTGCAAGAGAAAAGTGTTAGTAACACTCAAGTTTTATCTTTTTAAGAGAGGTCTGCCAAGAGACACATCACTCTTGGGAACGATCTCGCACAGTAAATCCTTCGAGCCTTTATAGAAATCAGGTGAGAGAGAAAGTTGTAGCCTTGGGTATAGTTGTTCCTACAGTGTAACTTGCTGAAAGGACAAATGGGCCCCACCACAAGTTACAAGGCTCTTAAGTGAATCACTGCAGAATGAACTTATGTCCAAAAATATCAAAAATTACTAAACACTTTTAAATAGTAGCCCACTCATTCTATTGATTGAGGATATTTGTGAGAAGTTCAATGCAAGAGCATAGATGGTTTTGCTCCCAAGAAACTCACCATACATATTTCCTTGAGTAGAAACATAGCTTTTTGAAAGGTTACTTGTAGCTCGATAAAAGTGGTGACTCCCCCATCATAGGGATCATCTATTTGTTATGCTCATGCAAGACTTAGTATATCACATCTTTACCTGCCACGACGGGATTCATAAGGTATATAGTACCAAAGTCGAAGAAATATCAAGATGTGGGCTGAAATTTTTGCAACTGGCCATTTGACCTTAGGGATAAAAGGTGTTTGAAGTGTTTTCATTTTTTAGTCAAGACCAGTGCAAATTGAGCCGACTTCAGGCTTTGGAAAAACACCTAAAACACATTTGAAGGAAAGGGTCATAAAAAGTTCAAAAGATTGGGTTAATCTAGACCAACACTTACTTGTGCCTTTTGAGGCAACATTCTTGTATTTGTGTGCTTGATTTGTTTTCTTCTCAAAGAAACATCATAAAATCCAAAAAATCAAAACAAAGTATTCATCCAACACAAACATTGTCAAAAACAAAAGATCAAAAACAAAGAGCAACAACAAAAGCATCAAACTATATGACCATTCTTCACATCTTGAGAAAGAAGAATCTTCATCAACACATCAACTTGAAGAAAAGACCATTGAGCTCAAAGGCTTTAATCAAAAGGAGGAAATTCTTCTATCTTAATAGACAAATCTTGTCTCTCATAGAGCCTTCTTACATCACATGCATCTTTATCTTCAAGGGAAATCAAATGAATTTGATCAAGAGTCATTGAACCGTAGAGCTTTTATGCAATATCGAGCTTTGAGTTATCACAAGAACAAAGGAGACAAAATCAATCTTGATTTCTTTCCCGACATTTGCATCACATATAACGTAGCTCGAGAAGAACCACCAACCCCCGAGAGGGAAGAAGAAGAGTTTGTTCCTTATGTAACACAAAGCTTTTATTGAAGTTCACTTTTCATCCATTATCATATTCAAATATCATCAATCTATTCCAGCTCTCAAAGCATCAAGAGGTTTTTGTCCTAAGTTCTATTTTCAATATTGCTTGAATCAAACACAAACACATCACTTTTTAGAGTGTCTCTACATCTAGGATAAACTCATCCTAAGAGGCATTTCTATGCAGGTTAAAACTAGTATATGAGTGCATCATCTCATTACTAGGTAGTTGAGTCTATAAAACATCTCAGATCTCTCTAAACCTTATCACATCAAACTTTGTCAATCAAAACAAGCAATTCAAGAAATAACTTTGGTAGCATCTACCTTTAGTGCTAGGGATCTGCATGCAAAGCACTTCACCAAACATCAATCTTTCATTCCATCAACAACTCATCATCATTTTCATCAAACTTCAACAAAAACTTATAAACAAAATGGCTCATACCAGATTGAGATCTAGACAAGAAGAAATTGTAGAGGAAGAGGAAGAAAATATCAATGAGTTCCAAGAAGCCCTTGGAGGAAATATAAATGATGAAAATCTAGGCACTCCTACTCTGGTGGCAATAGAAAGGGCACAACACAACCCTCTCTTTAATAGACTTTTTGATGAAATACTCAGGGGCAATGCTGACGCTCACTTTTTAAGACTTGCTCAAGAAGGGGCTAAACTACCCTCTGACTTTGATGTTGTGCAACTAAGACAAGCATCAGAATGCCAAAGTCGTAATGAGGATGAAAGAGGTAGAGAATGCATCAGATACAACCTTCATCAAGGTAATCCCCCACCTCCTCCTCCTCCAAATGACATAGAAATGTTGCGACAACAAGTTAAGAATCTCGCCCAACAACTTCATAGTGGTGTAAAAACCAATCAATTTTCACTTAATGACATTTGTCCCTATCCCTTTGATAGGAATCTTCATATGCCACCTTTTCCACGAGGGTTTGAAACACCCAAGTTTGAAAAGTATAGAGGAAAAGGAGATCCTCGTGATCATGTTAGAGAATTCCATTCAGCTTGCCTCGAAGTGACATATGAGGACACATACCTAATGCGAATTTTTCCCCAAAGCTTGGAAGGAACAACCACATCATGGTTTTCTCGATTACCAGGTGGCATTAGGACCTTCGAAGAGCTAGTCCAGAAGTTCCTGGCACGTTACTCATACAATATTGAACGTGATATCACAATGGTTGATCTATGTAACACTAAACAAAAACCAAGTGAGCTATTTTCAGTCTTTCTGCAACGATGGCGCCAAATGTCTAGCAGACGTTCTCTTCAGTTACGTGAACAAGAACTAGTGAAAATATTTATTTCCAACTTAAATGACGAAATGTAATTTCACCTAGACGTCAAAGACACAGACTCTTTCAATGACATGATCACTAAAGGATTAAAATGTGAGAGGGATCTCATCAAAAAAGGGTTTATCAAGATATATAATGAGCCAAAGGATGGCCCTTGCCCACGCTTCAATAGTGACAAGCCTAACTTCTGGAACAAAAACAAAAACGTCGTCAACGACGGGGTTGTGGATGCAAGAACTATCAAAAGTGCACAACCTGTGGTTCGATTTACAGGACAGAACCCCCCACCCAAGAATAACATAGTTTCTCCTCCAAATCAAGGCCACAACACATCTCAAGATGAACCTAGACAATGTCAACAAAATTTTAAACCAAAACGAATATACACTCCCTTAGGGGAACCCATCGAAACAATGTTACATCAGTTGGTTTCTCAAAATTTGGTTACCTTACCCAAAACATCAAATTATGAACCTCAAGTCAAACCTTCATGGTGGAGGGATACTGAACATTGTGATTTCCATCAAGGGAAAGGACATAAGACAAGCAATTGTCACGGATTGAAAGATCTTATTCGGGATCTTATTGACCGAGGTGAAATCAAAATCGAAGGACATGACCCAAAGACAACAAACAATGATCATCTCATGTTGAAAAATCCACTTCCATCACATGATCAAAGGGGTCCTTCCACTTCAGGGAGAAACACAGATACTATCGATTATAAACAAGCCGCGTATAATTACACTGTGAATCACCTATACGATGCCGATGAACAAATTGCAACTATTACCATTAAAAATCCTAGCTCCACTTGCAATGTTGTTACACATCACAGCAAGATTACCATAAAAGCAGCTCCACAAGGCACCCCATCTATCCCAAAGCAATATAACCTTGTGGAACAGTTGGACAAAATGCCCACATTGATATCTATCTTAGAGCTATTACGCCTATCTCCATCCCATAAAACAATCATGGATCAAGCTCTCTAAGAAGCGTCAGTCCCTACAAACCTAAATACAGGTCAGTTCCAAGCCATGGTTGGAAATCTAAGGTCATCACCTTGTCTCACTTTTTCTGAAAGTGACAACTTATCCTTCCAACAACCTCATAATGCCTCACTCCATATTGAAGGGTTTATTAACCAACACAAGATCAAGCGAGTCTTGATAAATAATGGAGCAGGCCTAAATATTTGTACACTACAATTAGTCACAGCTTTGGGATATGCAATTGAATCAGTGGATCCCCGCAAGAAGATAACAATCAAAGCCTATGATGATGCAAAGCGTTCATCCAAAGGAGCTATGGTGCTACCAATTTGAGTAGGTCCTCTGGTGAAACACATCATCTATCAAGTTCTGGACCTTCCTCTGCCATACAATTTATTATTAGGAAGACCTTGGATACACGCCATGCAAGTCGTTCCATCCACTTACCATCAATGTATCAAGTTCCCGCATAATGGTGTAGAAATCACAATCTTGGGAGATGCAAATCCCTTTGCATATTGTCATAATATAAGTCATCAACCCGAGATTATCGTTCCCAACAATAGAGAAGCCATCTCCTCCACATCATACGTAAGTCTAGCCACTCTTTCCAATTCAAACACCACTATACCCAAGCAAGAGAAGCTCAAGATGAAAATAGTAGAGGAAGGTCGTGGGGAATACAATTTGAGCCAACTCTTTTGTGTGGGACAAATGCCTACTTCTCCTAGAACTCACGGTTACTTCAACAACCACTGATCAAGCCAGCATGTACTTTGATGCCTTTCATCCTTGGAAAGAGTCAAGAAGAAGAAACCAGAGATGAGGACTTAGTAGAATGGATCTATAAAGATCCCATTACCACCAATATTTCGCAAGCTAAGCTTCCCACAGATCAATATGGAAAAGGCTTTCTCATTATGCAAAGAATGGGTTATGATGGTCAGAGTGCTCTAGGACCTTGCGAGCAAGGACAACATGAACCGCTGCAGCCAGAATTAAAGCCCAAAGATAACACTCACCTAGGCTTTCAAAAGGTGATTCTCCCTAAGCTCGGATTCAAAGGGAAACCCAGCAAACCACTATATCAGCCTATTACAAAGACGTCACCATTGGTTATAAAAGCAGCGTCAAACACCATAGCAACTATTCCA
The DNA here is from genome assembly GCF_030272615.1 of Cryptomeria japonica. Classification (NCBI taxonomy): domain Eukaryota; kingdom Viridiplantae; phylum Streptophyta; class Pinopsida; order Cupressales; family Cupressaceae; genus Cryptomeria; species Cryptomeria japonica. The sequence goes on from NC_081411.1 coordinate 280,949,699, forward strand.
TTGAGGCTAAAAATCCCAGCAAAACCATCTACAACACCCATCATCTCACCAATCAAACCAGTAACCCCATCAGCAGCAGAAATAACATCCATAGCACCATTAGCAGCGGCAACTATATCAGAATTCCTAGCAGGTGCGACAACACAGGCAATTCTAGCAGAAGCAGCAGAGTCAACACTACCAATACTCCTCGTATTAGATTTGTTGATCCCCATAATCCTTCCTGCAACATCGATCATTTCATCTACAAAGGTACATCAACCAATCGCACCTGCAGTATTTAACTCAAAGGATATTCGAGTATGGTACAGTAACCGTCTACTGAAAAGTGACTCAGAAACTGACTCACATGAGTGGAAATTCGATTCCATACAGCTTAATACTTCAAATGAGGAAGACACATCACCACCTTCACCCCGCAAAGACATCCCTATTTACGGAGAAGCACCGATAAAGACCTCTTGGGTTCCTGAGCTGGAATATTCTTCCATAGACCCTACATCACATCCTATGCCTGATTCTGACAGGGAGAGTAACATCAACGACCTTCACCATAACGTCTTAACCCTCACTGATACATCTAATGAACTTAACCTAATCGATGAAGTAATGCCCATTATCCATCCTAAACTCATCGAATGGAACCAACCTAATCCCCCATGCCTTAACCACTTCCAAAATGATGAGGCGATCATTGACTTTTTGGAACTATGGGATAACATACCAAGTGGGGATCACAAAGCTGGATTCACCATAGAACTTAACAGCGCAGCATACTTCGGGGTGGATGCCAAACCTTTCAGCTGCAAAAATATAACAATAAAACATGAATCTTCCAATGAAAACCACACTGTGGCACTATTTGATCCCACAATAGTAAAAAGAAAGAGCGTATCCAATGGTGAAAACCTCTCTGAGGCACTTGAGGATGAAAGGTTTGACATCCTCCCTTCTAGTGCACAGCAGGAACAGTCGACAATTCTCATTGAGGAAACAAAAGAATACAATGTGGGGACTCTTGAAACTCCTCACCATATACATTTAGCATCTCTTTTAACTCCAAAGGAACAACCTAAGTTTGTAGAGTTCTTCTAGAAGCGCCAGATCAACTTTGCATGGTCATATGCAGACATGCCTGGTCTTGATCCTGATTTAGTCATGCATCATCTCGCCATAGCGGAAGGAGCTAAGCCTGTCAAGTAGAAGCTTCGTAAGATGCATCCCCAAATTGTCGTACTCATCAAATCAGAACTTAAGAAACTCCTAGATGTTGGTTTCATTCGACCAATTGATTATGCAGATTGGATGTCCAATATTGTGCCTGTCGACAAACCAAATGGGTGCATTCGTATCTATACTAACTTCAGAGATCTAAACAAAGCATTTCCTAAAGATGACTTCCCCCTACCAAACATCAACATAATAGTGGACCTAACAGCAGGACATGTCATGCTTTCACTCATGGATGGCTTTTCAAGGTACAATTAGATAAAGATCGCACCAGAGGATCAACATAAGATGGCCTTCACATGTCCATGGGGAACATATTGCTGGAATGTAATGCCTTTTGGTCTAAAGAATGTAGGAGCAACCTATCAACGAGCAATGACCACCATCTTCCATGACATGATGCATACTAGAGAAAAGCTTTGACAGACTACAACAATATCATGTTTAACTCAACCCAAAGAAATGTGTCTTTGGAGTCACCTCAGGGAAGCTTCTAGGATACATTGTCTCAAGTAAAGGCATTGAGGTTGATCCTGCCAAAGTCACAGCAATCATGGACATGCCACCACCCAAAAATATCAGTCAACTCAGGACATTACAAAGGCGGCTACAATCCATCGGAAGATTCATTGCACAACTGGCAGATAAGTGTCACCCATTTACACACCTGTTACACAAAAACATCCGCTTTCAATGGGATACCAAATGCCAGCAACCATTCCAGATGCTTAAAGACTATCTCATGAATACACCATATCTGATCCCACCAGATCCAAGTAGACCTCTATTGCTCTATATTTCAGCATTAAGTACAGCATTGGGTGTATTACTGGCACAACATAATGCAGAAGGGAAAGAGTGTGATGTTTACTACATCTCTCGCACATTGGTTGGCTATGAACTCAATTACACACCTATTGAACGAGCTTGCATAGCAGTAATCTTGGCAACCACTAAACTGAGGCACTATCTATTGACACATAAAGTACAGCTCATCACAAAGATTGATCCACTCAAGTACTTACTTAGCAAAGCAGCCTTGACAGGCCACTTGGCCAAATGGGTGATGATTCTAAGTGAATTTGACATCAAGTATGTGGACCGTAAGGCTATCAAAGGACAAGTTATTGCAGATCAGTTGGCCGATGCACCACTCATAGGCGATCATTCTCTCATTTCCAATTTTCCAGATGAAGAGATATTCATGATCACAGCAGCACAACCATGGAAATTATACTTTGATGGTTCATACACTAGACATGGCTCAGGGGCAGGCATTTTGTTTATCACACCTCAAGGTGACAGCATCCCGAAGTCTTACAGGCTCACATTTCCATGCACAAACAACATAGTTGAATATGAGGCCTTGATCACAGGACTCAGACTAGCCACACAATGGAAGTTACAAGAACTACAAGTATATGGCGACTCCCTACTAGTCATTCACCAACCAACAGATGAATATCAGACCAAGGATGACAAACTCATGTCGTACAAACAAATGGTGGACAAATTTAAAACATGATTCACTACTATCACCTTTGAGAAGATACCCAGAGATCAGAATCGAGTTGTTGATGCTATGGCTACCATTGCATCTCTCCTAGGTCTTCCACAGAATTCAACACGCTACGAGTTCTTGGTAGAATAGCTTTGGATTCCCACTTATGATATCCCTGAATCTCAGATGATATGTTGCCTTATCGATTCTGAATCCCCATGGTATGGTGAGTTCTACACCTACCTACGCGATCACACACTTCCTCTTAACCAATCGAATAACCGACGTAAAACTTTCATTCCCCAAACCGCTCAGTATACCATTATTGTTGAAACCCTATATCGACGCAATCTTGATAGTACTCTCCTTCGATGTCTGGAACAGGATGAGATAACAAAGGCCTTGGAAGAGGTACATGAAGGAATTTGTGGAACTCATGCAAGCGGTCCGTCACTAGCCAAGAAACTCATGCGCACTGGATACTATTGGCCATCTATGGAAAAAGACTCCTATTATTTTGTCAGAAAATGCAAGAAATGCCAAGTTCATGGAGACTTGATACATGCACCAGCACAGGAATTGCAATCGATCACAACACCATGGCCTTTTTGTCAATGGGGCCTTGACCTTGTGGGTAAAATCCATCCATCTTCATCTAACGGCCATAAATTCATTATTACCACCACCGAATACTTCACAAAGAGGATCAAAGTTGTTCCACTTACCCAAGTCACTCGAAAGAAGATCGCCTCATTCATCCTTAATTACATCATCTGTCGGTATGGTGTACTCATGTCCATCATCATAGATAACGGTCTTCCTTTCAAAAATTAGGATGTTCGTGAGCTCTGTGAGAAATTTCACATCCAACACCGCTTTTTCACTCCCTATTACCCACAAAGAAATGGTTAGGCCGAAGCATCGGACAAGAACATATTAAGAATCCTCAAAAAGACAGTCAATGATGTCAGTCATGATTGGCACGTTCAATTGAATCCAACACTATGGGCATATCAAACTAGCATTCAAACCCCTGCAGGCGCAACTCCCTACTCACTGGTCTATGGTGCAGAAGCTATCCTTTTTATTGAGGTCTAGATACCATCTCTACGAGTTTCCTTGCATAATATCATAGATGATGAAGCATACAGAGTATCCCATCTCCAAGACTTAGAGCTACTTGATGAGAAACAACAAGCTGCATACGATCACCTCAAGGCCTATCAGCAATGTATGAGCAGAAGCTATAATCATCGAGTTAGACCTCGTACATTCGAGGTAGGTGATCTTGTTCTCTGAGAGAATATCCATAACCAACCAAACCGAGAACATCAGGGAAAGTTTGAATCAAATTGGCTGGGTCCATATGTTATTACTGCTGTATTTGGGTCTAGGGCATATCAATTGGCTACTTCAGAAGGAGAACCGCTAGCAGATCCGATCAACAACATGCACCTCAAATAGTTGTATACATAAGCAACATAGAGCATCGGGCTCCCATACATACCGGCAAAACACCAAAAGCATTCAGATAAATGCCCTAAAGAAAATACAAAAACATCAAAATAGTAAAGAAAAATCATGCATCCAAACAGTGAACAACCACTCTGGTGGCACCTTGGGTAAGTGTGATGGTAAAAACCTAGCAAACAAGTGCCACTTGGGTGGACTTGTTGAGATCACATTAATTTCATCCACTCATCCATCTATCTAAAGTCATGGCTCGTTATTGATCTACAATCAAGGATAGTACTTCATGCATCTAGCATCCCGCTCTTTCATAGTCATGTCTAAACTGGGGGCAATGCCCTTAATCTAGTTGATGGAAGTGGATACTACATTGTTTTGTGATTCACTAAGTTCTACATTGAAAACAATCATTAGAAACTCCAAAAATATTGAAAACTATCTCACAAAATCCAAAAACATTAAAAACTCTCTCACAAAATACCAAAAACAGTCAAAACAATCATCAAAAACTCCAAAAACATTGAAAAACCATCTCACAAAATCCAAAAACATCAAAAAACATCAAAAATCAATCAAAAACATGGCAACGCCCTGTACATACATTTTTCAAAGCAGAGACCAAATAAACATTGTGAAATAATCAAACGATGACCACTTATCCAATCAACCAAACAATCAACATCAAACACGCAAACTGTCTAAACAAGGATGCATCCTTCCTTACCAAAAAAAAAACAAAGACAAAATGACATTTTCTTTGACAAGAAAGTTTTGTTTAAAGCTATCAAGTACTTGGTTGATTTGTCAGTTATTCATTCATTTATATATATATCAGGTTCCTACAACATTGTTTGTGTATCTTCTGCGAATTATTCCGATGAAGTTCTAGGGCATATCCTAATGGTGTCTACGTGGGAAGTTCACTAAGCTACGTGATCTTATGCAAAATACAGTCATAGATCACTACAGCTTGATGACTGCAATGTATACCTCGACCATATAAACATGAACCAGTATCGAGGATCCATATTCTTTATTCTTTATATATGATGTTGCTTGCAGGTACAATGCTCCATCCTTGGTTCCTACTGCCTCATCCAAACTCAATAATGGTTTATCTCCGATTAAGGTATGAACTTGTCTCAGGATATGATCGACAAAAGATCAAGGAGGACGTTCCAAGTCATGCATGAAAGGAGATAATCCTTGTATGTTCCGCAAGCAATGCTCAGGTCAACTTGATCCATTATATCAAGTTGCTTGTATTAACTTGCTATATCAAAATCCATGAAAAGAATACTCGGGTCATCTTAAATCATTATGTCAAGTTGCTTGCATTTTCTTACAACATTTTAAAAGCTCAATGATGAAAATAAAGCACTATGGATCGTCATTCCATTTCATCTGTTTATATTGCATTATGTTCCATATCGCCCATCCATTTACTCATTCACTATTCATATGCATGGTTTTGTGTGCAAGTGTGAATGAAGTTAATATGAGCAGTTCTGTAAAGAATTGAGTTGATCTTGGATACAATCATGATGGATTACTCTGATACATCATTGGTGCATCATGCAAAGTCTAAACAACCTTGCATTCATCTATCATGATCATATCATCATCATTACATTTTGTTGTATTTGCATTGAGTGCATTTCTTATCATTTAGTTGCATAAAATTACATATAGTTCATTATCATTTGTTGACATTAGTCTTATTATATCATTTCATCATCACATAATCATGACATTTAGATTCATTCATATGATACAAAGGTCCTTGATTATATTATCCATTATTATGCATTCATTTAGTGCCAGTTACCAATCATCATTTATCATTGCATACATTTATTTATCTATCCATTAGTTAAGTGCATTCATTATATTCATTTAGTATATACTTATACTCATTCATTTCATTTCATTTAGGATTCATTACAAAAATGCATTCATTCTACTTTTTAATTGCATTAAGGTGCAGTTACCCATGAGTTGCATTATCATTATCACATCATCATATTTTTCACCATTTAGACTCATAAACAAAACCATTTGTTTCCACATAGGTTCATATATTATCCATATACGTTCATTTAGAAATCATCATTTAAAACATTTGTACTTTACATTTGTTACATTCATCTAACAAACATCTAGATACATTTACATATATAAATCATTCATTTAAATGCATTATATCATAAACATCATTGCATATCATTATCACCATTGTCTTATCAAAATCCAAAGTACCATCATAATCATCATGGCATTACCTACATAAGGCATTAAATCACCAACACATCATGCACACATATATAAACCTGCATATACATGTTAGCATCACGTCATACAATATGCATTTAGACATCATGTAAGAATAAATCATCATAAAAACATGCATATAGGAATCATCTCGTAAAAACACATACATATAGCAAATCCAAAGTATCCATCTAAGCATAAAATCATAAAATCATCATCATGCATAAACATCCATACATATCATCAAAATGCATATCATCACAAAATATGGGATCTCCTCATATATCATATCATATTGCCAAAAATATACATGTATCAGAGTACAATGCAGTCCAAAAAATTGGCTACCAAGAGCCATCCAAGGTACAGTCCAAATGATAAAATACATGCATACAAAATGCTCTCTCAAATGCCACTCTGACCAGATGTTGCACCACCATCTCCACCTGCTCCCCCACTAGCCCCTACACCACCTGATCTATCTCTCTAGGGAGGACCCATCACACCACCACTGCTCTGTATCCTCTGCGACTGCTCTGATCTCTCCCGACGCATCTGTGAATAACTCAGTGCCCGCTGACTAGATGGCACCTCCTGCTCATATAGGCCCCGCCAGTAATCGACCTCTCCACCTACTCTTCGTACCTCCCTCACCAATGCCTCCATAGATGGCCCCTGTCCCTATACTCCCTCCAAAACCCTCACTCTCTCCTGCAACTGGATCACCCTGTCCATGGCCTGATCTCTCTCCTGTAGCACTACCATCAGCTCTAACTCTCGCGCAAATAGCTGAACATCTCTAGCTGCCACCTCTGCCTGCAAATCCTCTACACGAGTCTGCAAATATCCTATCATATGCTCCTACAGATCTACACCTGTAGCTCCCTCCCCCATATCCATAGGTGCCTCCCCAGTGGCTCCCTCTCCCGTGACTCCCTCCCCTGTCTCCATAGGTACTTGTCCCTCACCTGCATCCCTGCCACCTAATCTCATGCCCTGCATCAAAGGTCCCTGAGATAGCCGCAATGGTTGCCCACCTCTCCCTCTCCGCTGTAATCGACCACCACCCTCACCCCCACCCCCACCTCTGAATCTGCCACCTCCTCCAAACCCACCACCCCCTCCTCCTCCTCCATCCCCACCACCACCATCTCCATCACCACCATCCCCTCTCCCCCATCCACCTACTACTCTATGACCTCCTCTCCTCCTCCGTCTTCGTCCCCTCTCCTCCTCAAAATCTAGAATTGGCTCTGTTGGATTTGATATCCACGAAATTGGATGTGCTTCAATATACTGTGTATACACCTCTGACACCCCAACATCCACCATCCCCAACCTCATATGCCATGGTCTCGCTTGTAGTGTGCGGAACTCTGCCAGTGTCTGATCATAGTGCTTTATTTTCATCATTGAGCTTTGAAAATGTTGTAAGAAAATGCAAGCAACTTGACATAATGATTCAAGATGACCTGAGCATTCCTTTCATAGATTGTGATATAGCAAGTTAATACAAGCAACATGATATAATGGATCAAGGACTTTGTTATCTCATCTTGTTCTAGACATCGAAGGAGAGTACCATCAAGACTATGTCGATATAGGGTTTTAGGAATAATGGTATATTGAGCAGTTTGTCGAATGAAAGTTTTACATCAGTTATTCGATTGGTTAAGAGGAAGTGTGTGATCCCATAGGTAGGTGTAGAACTCACCGTACCATGGGGATTCGGAACCGATAAGGCAACATATCATCTCAGATTCGAGGATAGCATAAGCGGGAATCCAAAGTTGTTCTACCAAGAACTCGTAGCGTGTTGAATTCTGTGGAAGATCTAGGAGAGATGCAATGGTAACCATAGCGTTAGCAACTCGATTCTGATCTCTAGGTATCTTCTCAAAGGTGATAGTAGTGAATGATGTTTTTAATTTGTCCACCATTTGTTTGTACGACATGAGTTTGTCATCCTTGGTCTGATATTCATCTGTTGCTTGGCGAATGACTAGTTGGGAGTTGCCATATACTTGTAGTTCTTGTAAATTCCATTATATGGCTAGTCTGAGTCCTGTGATCAAGGCCTCATATTCAGCTATGTTGTTTGTGCATGGAAATGTGAGCCTGTAAGACTTCGGGATGATGTCACCTTGAGGTGTGATAAATAGAATGCCTGCCCCCGAGCCATGTCTAGTGTATGAACCATCAAAGTATAATTTCCATGGTTGTGCTGCTGTGATCATGAATATCTCTTCATCTAGAAAATTGGAAATGAGAGGATGATCACCTATGAGTGGTGCATCAGCCAACTGATCTGCAATAACTTGTCCTTTGATAGCCTTACAGTCCACATACTCGATGTCAAATTCACTTAGAATCATCACCCATTTGGCCAAGTGGCCTATCAATGTTGCTTTGCTAAGTAAGTACTTGAGTGGATCAATCTTTGCGATGAGTTGTACTTTATGTGTCAACAAATAGTGCCTCAGTTTAGTGGCTGCCAAGATTACTACTAGGTAAGCTCATTTAATAGGTGTGTAATTGAGTTCATAGCCAACCAATGTGCGAGAGATGTAGTAAACATCACACTCTTTCCCTTCTGCATTATGTTGTGCCAGTAATACACCCAATGTTGTACTTGTTGCTGAAATATAGAGCAATAGAGATCTACTTGGATCTAGTGGGATCAGATATGGTGTATTCATGAGATAGTCTTTAAGCATCTGGAATGCTTGCTGGCATCTGGTATCCCATTGAAAGCAAATGTTTTTGTGTAACAGGTGCGTAAATGGGTGACACTTATCTGCCAGTTGTGCAATGAATCTTCAAATGGATTGTAGCCGCCCTTGTAATGTCCTGAGCTAACTGATATTTTTTGGTGGTGGCATGTCCATGATTGTTGTGACTTTGGCATGATCAACCTCAATGCCTTTAATTGAGACAATGTATCTTAGAAGCTTCCCTGAGGTGACTCCAAAGACACATTTCTTTGGGTTGAGTCAAACATGATATTGTTCTAGTCTGTTAAAGATTTTCTCTAATATGTCTAGATGACCTTCTCTTGTTAGTGATTTTGCCAGTAAGTCATCAACATAATCTTCCATTATAGTATGCATAATGTCATGGAAGATGGTGGTCATTGCTCTTTGATAGGTCGCTCCTGCATTCTTTAGACCAAAAGGCATTACATTCCAACAGTATGTTCCCCTTGGACATGTGAAGGTCGTCTTATGTTGATCCTTTGGTGCGATCTTTATCTGATTGTACCCTGAAAAGCCATACATGAGTGAAAGCATGGCATGTCCTGCTGTTAGGTCCAATATTATGTCCATGTTTGGTAGGGGGAAGTCATCTTTAGGACATGCTTTGTTTAGATCTCTGAAGTCAGTACAGATACGGATGCCCCCATTTGGTTTGCCGATAGTCACAATATTGGATATCCAATCTGCATAATCAATTGGTCAAATGAAACCAACATCCAGGAGTTTCTTAAGTTTTTCTTTGACGAGTACTATAATTTGGGGATGCATCTTATGAAGCTTCTGCTTGACAGTCTTAGCTCCTTCCGCTATGGCGAGATGATGCATGACTAAATCAGGATCAAGACTAGGCATGTCTGCATATGACCATGCGAAGTTGATCTAGCACTTCTGGAAGAACTCTATAAACTTATGTTGTTCCTCTAGAGTTAAAAGAGATGCCAGATGTATATGGTGAGGAGTTTCAAGAGTCCCCACATTGTATTCTTTTGTTTCCTCAATGAGAATTGTCGATCATTCCTACTGTGCACTAGAAGGGAGGATGTCAAACCTTTCATCCTCATGCACCTCAGAGAGGTTTTCACCATTGGATATGCTCTTTCTTTTTACTTTTGTGGGATCAAACAGTGCCACTGTGTGGTTTTCACTGGAAGATCCATGTTTTATTGTTATATTTTTGCAGCTGAAAGGTTTGGCATCCGCCCCGAAGTATGTTGCATTGTTAAGTTCTATGGCGAATCCAATTTTGTGATCCCTGCTTGGTATGTTATCCCATAGTTCCAAAAAGTCAATGATCGCCTCATCATTTTGGAAGTGGTCAAGGCATGGGGGATTAGGTTGGTTCCATTCGATGAGTTCAGGATGGATAATGGGCATTACTTCATCGATTAGGTTATGTTCATTAGATGTATCAGTGAGGGTTAAGACGTTATGGTGAAGGTCGTTGATGGTACTCTCCCTGTCAGAATCAAGTGTAGGATCTAGCGTAGGGTCTGTGGAAGAAGTTTCTAGCTCAGGAACCCAAGAGGTCTTTATCGATTCTTCTCCGTAAATAGGGATGTCTTTGCGGGGTGGTGGTGGTGATGTATCTTCCTCATCTGAAGTATTAAGTTGTACAGAATTGAATTCCCACTCATGTGAGTCAATTTTTGAGTCACTTTCCAGTAGCCAGTTACTGTACCATACTGGGATATCCTTTGAGTTAAATACTGCAGGTGTGATCGGTTGATGTACCTTTGTAGATGAAATGATCGGTGCTGCAAGAAGGATTATGGGGATCAACGAATCTGATACGGGGAGTATTGGTAGTGTTGACTCTGTTGCTTCTACTGGAATTGCCAGTGTTGTCGATTTTGTTGGGAATTCTGATATAGTTATCGCTGCTAATGGTGCTATGGATGTTATTGCTGCTGCTGATGGGGTTACTGGTTTGATTGGTGGGATGATGGGTGTTGTAGATTTTTTTGGTCGGATTTTTATCCTCAATGGGGTAGTTGATATGGTGTTTGACGTTGCTTTTATAACCAATGGTGACCTATTTGTAATAGGTTGATATAGTGGTTTACTGGGTTTCCCTTTGAATCTGAGCTTAGGGAGAATTGCCTTTTGAAAGCCTAGGCCGGTGTTATCTTTGGGGTTTTATTCTGGCTACAGTAGTTCATGTTGTCCTTTCTTGCAAGGTCCTAGAGCACTCTGACCATCATAACCCTTTCTTTGCATAATGAGAAGGCCTTTGCCATACTGATCTATAGGAAGCTTAGCTTGCGGAATATCGGTGGTAATGGGATCTTTATAGATCCATTCTGCTAAGTCCTCATCTTTGGTTTCTTCTTCTTGACTCTTTCCAAGGATGAAAGGCGTCAAAGTACATATTGGCTTGATCAGTGGTTGTTGAAATAACCGTTGAGGTTTACCGTGAGTTCTAGGAGAAGTAGGCATTTGTCCCACACAAAAGAGTTGGCTCAAATTGTATTCCCCAGGACCTTCCTATGTTATTTTCATCTTGAGCTTCTCTTGCTTGGGTATAGTGGTGTTTGAACTGGAAAGAGAGGTTGGACTTACATATGATGTGGAGGATATCGCTTCTCTGTTGTTGGGAACGGTAATCTCTAGTTGATGACTTATATTATGACAATATGCAAAGGGATTTGCATCTCCTAGGATTGTAATTTCTACACAAATATGCAGGAACTTGATACATTGATGGTAAGTGGATGGAATGGCTTGCATGGCATGTATCCAAGGTCTTCCTAATAATAAATTGTATGGTAGAGGAAGGTCCAGAACTTGACAGATGATATGTTTCACCATAGGACCTAATCCCATCCCCTAATTATTGTCACATTCAATATAAACAGATGAAATGGAATGACTATCCATCCCCTAATTATTGTCACATTCCTAAACAACTTGGAGTCACTTCTCAAAGACTTCAAAGTCTTTGAAAAGCATGTAATGCTTTGTGTGCTCAACAATTAGAACTCTAAAATTCTTCTAAACCACTTATGGCTCTTACATGACCATTTATGGTTAACCCCTAACTCAACCCTCATGTGACTCTTGTGTCTCTTCAAGCATTTATTGCTTTGACCATGGTTATCCCTTTTACCTTTGCACAAGACTTTATCCATTGGATAAAAACTTTATTCTTTGAATAAAGAATTTATTCACTCAACTCAACCTTGACCTTAACTCCCAAGTTAACCTTCAGGTCATGTCAAGCATTTAATGCTTATTCCCTCTCCTCTCAACCTATCTCATATTGACACTTGTCATCTTGGGATTGGGTTGAAAGTCCTCACATGGATTGAATATCATTCAATCCTGACCCTTGTTGAGATTAGTCAATCTCAGCCATCCATTGCTCCATTTTTCCTATAAATAGAGCCCATTTCTTCATAGTCCAGATCCTGAAAACTTGTATGCATTTAATCTATAAGCATTTCTAGAAAGCATTTAGCATCATATTCACTCTTTTGGTTTAAAATCAATTAGTTAATTAGATAGATCTCTTATTTCAGCTTTTATTCACACTTGCATAGCATAAGTTATAAGCATTGTCAATCTTGAACCTCCATAAGCATCCAGAGTGCAAAAAGCTTCTGAGAGCTACACTAATTGGGAACTTGGAGAGGAGAGGAACAAAGGAGGAGCTAAGAGCATGTTAAAAGGCATTTGGAGATGCCTTGTTGTATTTACTTCCATAGTTAAATCCTTTATCATGTTTTTAGTGTCTCTTTTGATATGCTTGCTTAGATTAGTTTTTGGTTGATTAACACTAATGGTTTCTTGTGTTTTTGTGTGTTATACGACCACAGGCTTTAATCTAACACTTGTCCATTTCACAGAGCATCAGTAATCAATAGTGAAAATCTCATCTCTCTTTGAGGGAAAGGGTAGTTTTCCTCTTGATCCATCATTCACCATTTTCCAACCATTACATTTTGGTGAACCCGACATCTTGCATGCTTCCCTTTGAACAAAATTGCATATTTTTCATTTACAAGTTCCAAATTTCTGCAATCTTAGTGGTTAAATCATTCAAAACCCTAGTCTTTAAATTTATAATTGAGCTTGTGATTTGTAAAAAATTGCTTGTGGTTATCTTAGATCTGAAAATTGTTTTGAATGTCAAATTGAATTTCCTCCTTGTCTTGTTCAATTTGCAATTAAAATTTACAAAATTAAGAGGTTACTTGTTAAAACCCTAATTTTCATAAATCATCTTGAACTTGTGGATTTCCATTTAATTTTCATATTTCTGATTGTTCTCAAATTTGTCTTCAGTTCTGGAATTCAAATTTTCAATTTCCCCCCTTTTTCCCAAAATTAAAATTTCAAAATGAAGTGGTTAGGTCATCAAACCCTAATTTTTAAAATTAATTGGATTTTGTGTGAATTTCAAATCAATTTTAGTTACATTCAGATTTATAAATATTTTTCAAGGTGCCCCTATCCATTAGGTTTGACCCTTTTCAAAATTGCAATTCAATTCCTCTTTTTCTTCAAAACCCTAATAGGGTCCTATTTTCACAGTTGTGCCTTGATTTCGCCCGTCTAGAGATTGTTAAATTCGCCAATTTTGGGGGGTTAGCTTTAAAATCATCGTAATATCCATCCCTGAAGATTTCAAAAAAAGTTGATCGGACCATGTGCATTCCCACCATGGTCCTCGAATTTTTTCCCGAAATTTCAAGAGACTGTTATGACTGTATTTACTAGCTTAAATCCAAAAGATTGGATGATTTTATCGATTTTTGATCCCTCTGGAATCGGAAATACCTTCAAAATTCAACATTTCAACTTTCAAGAAAATTTTTAAAATTAATAGGTTAATTATTGTTGGCCCTGATTTTAAAAATTCTAATTTTAAAATTAAGTGGTATTCCTTGGCCCTAATTTTAAAATTCTAATTTCCTTTCATTTTTGGAAATTGTATCATTCTCTTCACCCAACAAAGTTAAAATTGTGTAATCATTATTTTCTTGAATTTTGCATTACTCAATTTTGTAAGTCTTGTTCTACAATTCAAAATTCAAATTTTCCCTCTAGTGCATGAGTTTTACCACTATTAATCCTACCTATCCTATCCCCGCTAAATGAAGCATTAGAATTAAGGCTTCCCAAGGTTTAATTACCGAGGAGATGGAGCCTAATTTGGGTGACTTCTTTAATGAGGATCATGTCAATTCTTCTCATCCTAATCATGCGCTTGTAGTCACATAAATCTGTCCACTTAATTAAATGAATATTAAGTATTTATTTGATTATGTAACCATGAGTCAATAGTTAATTAAATCAATATTTAATTAATTCATATTGAACCTCTTCTCCTATTAATTAAACAAATTTTTCAATTTATTTAAATTAATTCATTAAGCCACACTCTAAATCAATTAAATGAATAAAGCACATTTATTTAATTCAACCCCCCCTTTCCTCATTTAAATAAATAAATAAATATTTATTTAAAACCCTAAACTACACCCCACTTGCATTCTCCTACAAATGCAAGTTGCACCTATTTGGTTGAAATAATGAATTTTATTTTAATTAAAATCTTATTTTCTCTCACCCACTAGACTCTTCTAACCCATTCTAGACTCTACTAACCCATTCTTAATTTGCCTAATCACCATCCCTGATTATTGTCACATTCCTAAGCAACTTGGAGTCACTTCTCAAAGCCTCAAAGTCTTTGAAATGCATTTAAGGCTTTTATGTCTTCAACAAGTTAACCCCTAAAGTCCTCCAAACCATTAGTGGTTCTTACATAACCATTTATGGCTCTTACATGACCATTAATGGTTAAAATCAACTCACCCACATAGTTAGAGACTTTCCCTCTAACTTAACCCCCCATCTAACTCATGTGTCTCTTCAAGCATTCATTTTTTTGACCATGGTTAACCCCACTAACTCTTGTACAAGAGTTTGTCCATTGAATAAAGGCATTATTCATTGGATAAAGGCTTTATTCATCTAACTCAAGCCTAACCTTACCTCCTAAGGTAATCTTCAAGTCATCTCAAAAATTTAATGCTTCTTCCCTCTCCTCTCAAGCCATCTCATGTCCTCATTTGTCATCCTGGGATTGGGTTGAAAGCCCTCTCATAGATCATAAACCCATCAATCCTGACCCTTGTTGAGATTACTCAATCTCAACCATCCATTTCTCTATTTTTCCTATAAATAGAGCCCATTCCTTCTTAATCCAGATCCAGAAATCTTGTATGCATCAAACTTATACCAAATTTGAGAGAGCATTTTAGGAGCACTTTTCTTTGTCACTTTGGTTAAAATTAACATAAATTAATTAGGCTTTCTCATATTTAGCTTGTTGCATTTGCATAATTAGTCATTTTCATAATCTCGAATCTCCATAAGACATCCAACCTTCAGTGTTAGAGATCCATCTTCCAACAAACATTTCACAAAAACTTGTCTTCCATCAAAAATTTCATCACCGCCTCATAAACACTTTTACCAAAACCTCAAACTTTCAACAACGTGGCTCAAACAAGATCAATGAGAAACCGACAACCAGAGATCAAAGACAAAGAGGAAGGAAACCTCAACGATTTTCAAGAGGCCATTGGAGGAGGCACTAATGATGAAGATCCTAGCACTCCAACTTCTGAAGATATAGAAATAGCACAACATAATCCCAAGTTCAATAGACTCTTTGACCAAATCCTTAGAAATAATGCAAATGCTCGTTTTCAGGGACTTGCTCAAGAGGGTGCTAAACTACCCTCTAATTTTGATACCGCACAAATATGGCAAACATCTGAGAAACATAGCCGTAATGATGGTGGAAGAGGTAGAGATTATTTCCGCTATGACCTTAATCATCAAGGGAATCCTCTACCTCCTCCTCCTATAGAAATAGACATGTTGAGACAACAAGTAGAAAATCTCGCTCAACAACTCAATAGTGGTGTCAAGACTACTCAGTTTTCACTTAATGATATTTGTCCCTATCCTTTTGATAGGAACATGCATATGCCACCTTTTCTGCAAGGATTCGAAACACCCAAGTTTGAAAAGTACAGGAGAAAAGGATCCATAGAGATCATGTACGAGAATTTCACTCAGCTTGTTTAGAGGTGGCCTATGAGGACACTTATCTGATGTGCCTCTTTCCTCAGAGTTTGGGAGGCACAACCGTGCAATGGTTTTCCCGATTACCCAGTGGCATTAGAACATTTGAGGAACTAGTCCAAAAGTTCATCACTCATTATGCACATAATATAGAACATGATGTCACCATGGCAGATTTATGCAACACCAAACAAAAACCAGGGGAGTTGTTCTCAGCTTTTCTGCAATGGTGGAGGCAACTGTCTATCAGACGTTCTCTTCATTTACCTGAGCAATAACTAGTGGAAATATTCATTTCCAACTTGAATGATGAGATAGAATTCCATTTAGACATGAAGGACACAAAATCTTTTGAAGAGATGACACTCAAGGACTAAATTGTGAAAGAGCCCTTATAAAAAAGGGACTTATCAAAATCTACAATGAACCCAAAGATGGCCCCCGTCCACATTATAATAGTGATAAACCAAATTTTTGGAACAAGAAGAAGAACATTGTAAATGATGGGATTGTGGATGCATGAACAATAAAAATTGCATAACCTATGGTCAGATTTGCAGGACAAAATCCCCCTCCTAAAAACAACACCCTCACTCATCCACAAAATCAAGGTTGCAATGCGCCATAAGAGGAACCAAAACAAAGGCAACAAAACTACAAACCAAAACGCACATACACACCCTTAGGGGAACCCATCGAAACAATATTGCACCTCCAACCTTGTGACCTTACCGAAAACATCTAACTATGAACCTCAGGTCAAACCTCCATGGTGGTGCGATAATGAACATTGTGAATTTCACCAGGGAAAAGCGCATAAAATGAGCAATTGCCATCGACTAAAAGATCTTGTTCAAGATCTTATTGATAGAAGCAAAATTTAAATAGAAGGACATGACCCTAAAACCTCCAATGATGATCATCTAATTTTCAAGGATCCACTTCCATCACATGATCAAAGGGGTCCTTCCACCTCAGAGCGAAACACAGATACTACAAACTATACACAAGCTGCATATGATTATACTGTGAGTCACCTATATGACATTGATGAACAAGTTTCAACTCTCGCCATCAAAGGTCCAAACCCTGCATGCAACTTTGTTACGCGTCATAGCAAAATTACCATTCAAGTAGCACCACAAGGAACGACACCGCTCCCCAAGCAATATAACCTTGTGGAGAAATTGGATCAAACACCCGCACTCATATCCATATGAGAGCTTCTGCACTTATCCCCTTCACATAAAACATTATTGGATCAAGCTCTCCAAGAAGCGTCAATACCCACCAACCTCAACAGAGATCAATTCCAAGCCATGGTTGGTAGTCTAAGGTCATCACCATGTCTCACTTTTTTCTGAAAGTGACAACGCTTCCTTCCAACAACCAAATAACGCATCCCTCCATATTGAAGGATTTATAAACCAACATAGAATCAAGAGAGTCTTGATTGACAATGGAGTCAACTTGAATATATGCACCTTGCAGTTGGTCACAGCACTAGGTTATGTCATAGAATTAGTGGATCCCAGCAAAAAGATAACCATTAAAGCCTATGACGATGTAGAGCGTTCTTCTAGAGGAGCTGTTGTATTACCTATCAGAGTTGGGCCAGTGGTGAAGCACATCATTTGCCAAGTTCTAGACCTTCCTTTGCCATATAATCTCTTGTTAGGAAGACCTTGGATACATGTCATGCAATTCGTTCCATCCACCTATCATCAATGTATCAAGTTTCCCCATAACGATGTATAAATCACAATCCTTGGTGACACAAATCCATTTCTGTATTGTAATAATATTAACCATCAGCTAGAGATCACCGTACCTAACAACAGAGAAGCTACCCCTTCCACATCATATGTTAATCCAACCTCTCTTTCCAACTCAATCACCCCTATACCAAAGCAGGAGAAGCTGAAAATGAAAATGGCTGAGGAAGGTCCCAGGGAATATAATCTTAGCCAACTCTTTTGTGTTGGGAAATTACTCACATCCCTTAGAACTCATGGCAAACCTCAAAAGTTGCTTCAAACACCACTGACCAAGCAAGCATGCACTTTGGCACAGTTCATCCCTGGTAAAAGTTAGGAAGAGGAAACCATGGATGAAGATATGGCAGAATGGATCTACAAAGACCCTATCAACACAGAGAGCCCAAAGGTTAAGCTTCCCACTGATAAATAATGCAAAGACCTCACTATCATGCAAATAATGGGCTATGATGGCCAGAGTGCTTTGGGACATTGCAAACAAGGATGACACGAGCCCTTACAACCTGAGTTGAAACCCAAAGATAACATTGCAGTAGGTTTTCAAAAGGAATCTCTTCCTAAGCTTAGATTCAAAGGAAAACCCAGCAAACCTGTGTACCAGCCAGTTACTCAAAGGAGGCCATCCTTGATTATATCTGCGGCACCAACTACACCAACAAAACTGATAATCCCATCAGCTGCATCAGTAACACCAACAACAACATCAACAACATCAATAACCCCATCAGCAACATTAGTAACACCAACAAAACTGATAATCCCATCAGTAGCATCAGTAACACCAACTGCACCAATAAAATTGATAATCCCATCAGTAGCATTAGTAGCACCAACAGCAGCATCAGTAGCACCAACAGCAGCATCAGCAACATCAATAACCCCATCCACAGTATCAGTACCACCAGTAGCATCAATAGAATGGATAACCCCATCGGTAACATCCGTAACCCCAATTATACCTACGACCCTAGCAATCCCACCTCCAAAAGTGCATGAGCCAAATGCATTATTCAATTCAAAAGACATCCCAGACTGGTACAGTAATTGGATGTTAGATAGTGATTCAAAGACTGACTCGCATGAGTGGGAATGGGATTCAGTGAATCTAAATACTTCAGACGAGGAAGACACATCGCCTCCCCCACCTTGTTAAGATATCCCAGTCTATGGAGAGGCATGAATTAAAACCTTTTGGGTTTGTGAGCAAGAAGCAACTCCCATAGGCCCTACATCACATCCTACACTAGAATCTGACAAGGAGAGTACCATCGATGAACTTCACTCATCTATCTTAACCCTCACTGACACCTCCTTTGAACTTAACTTAATAGATGAGGTAAAGCCTATCATCCACCCCAAACTCATCGATTGGAACTAGCCAAATCCCCTATGTCTTGACCATTTCCAAAATGACGAGGCGCTCATTGACTTTTTAGAAATATGGGATAACATACCAAGCGGGGATCATAAAGTTGGTTTTTCCATAGAACTTAACAACGCAACATACTTTGGGGTAGATGCCAAACCTTTCAGCTACAAAAACATAACAATAAAACATGGATCTTCCAGTGAAAACCACACTGTGGCACTCGTTGATCCCAAAAGAGTAAAAATAAAGAGTGTATCCAAAGGTGAAAACCTCTCCGAGGCGCTTGTGGATGAAAGGTTTGACATTCTCCCCTCTAGTACAAATCAAGAGAGATCGACAATCCTAATCGAAGAAACAAAAGAATTCAATGTGGGGACCCCTTAGACTCCTCACCAAATACATTTGGCATCTCTATTAACTCCAAAGGAACAACCAAAATTTGTGGAATTCTTCTAGAAGTGTCAAATCAACTACGCATGGTCTTATGCAGACATGCATGGCTTATATCCTAATTTGGTCATGCATCACTTAACTGTGGCAGAAGGAGCTAAACCGGTCAAACAAAAGCTCAGAAAGATGCACCCACAGATTGTTGTTCTTATCAAAGCAGAACTCAAAAAGCTCTTGGATGTTGGTTTCATCAGACCAATCAATTATGCATATTGGATCTCCAACATTGTACCTGTTGGTAAACCTAATGGGGGCATCTGTATCTGTACAGACTTTAGAGATTTGAACAAGGCATGGCCTAAAGATGACTTCACCTTACCAAACATCGACATGATTGTTGATTTAACAACAAGTTATGCAATGCTTTCTCTTATGGATGGCTTTTTAGGGTATAACCAAATTAAGATTGCTCTAGAGGATCAACATAAAACTGCTTTTGCATGCCCATGTGAAACCTACTATTGGAATGTGATGTCATTTGGTCTAAAGAATACAGGGGCAACATATCAAAGAGCTATGACTACCATCTTTCACGACATGATGCATACTATAATGGAAGATTATGTCGATGATTACTAGCTAAATCATTAACAAGAGAGGGTCATCTGGCAATACTAGGTAAAATCTTCGACAGATTAGAGCAATATCATGTCTGTCTCAATCCAAAGAAATGTGTCTTTGGAGTAACCTCCGGGAAACTCTTAGGATACATTGTCTCAAGCAAAGGCATTGAAGTAGATCCATCGAAAGTCAAAGCAATCATGAACATGCCACCTCCAAAGAACATCAATCAGTTAAGGACACTATAAGGGTGGCTACAATCAATTCGGAGACTCATTGCGCAATTGGCTGATAAATGTCATCCCTTCACGCATCTGTTACACAAGAATATCCACTTTCAATGGGATACAAAGTGCCAGCAAGAATTCCAAATTCTTAAAGAGTACTTAATGCATACACCCTTGTTGATCCCACCAAATTCAAGTAGACCTCTATTGCTATATATTTCAGCTACAAATACGACATTAGAAGTATTGCTGGCACAACACAATACAAAAGGAAAAGAATGTGTTGTATACTATATCTCTTACATATTGGTAGGCTATGAACTCAATTACACACCTATTGAGTGAGCTTTCCTAGCAGTTATATTGGCAACCACCAAATTGAGGCACTACATGTTCACGCACAAGGTACAACTCATTGCTAAAATAGATACACTCAAGTACCTACTCAACAAGGCAGCATTAACAGGCTGCTTGGCCAAATGGATTATGATCTTGAGTGAATTTGATATAGAGTATGTGGACTGCAAGGCTATCAAGGGACATGCTATTGTAGATCAGTTGGCTGATGCACCACTCGCAAGTGACCATCCTCTTGTTTCCAATTTTCCAAATGAAGGGATCTTCATGATCACAGCTACACAACCTTGGAAGCTATATTTTGATGGCTAATATACTAGACATGGCTCGGGGGTAGGTATTCTTTTCATCACACCTCAAGGTGATAGCATCCCAAAGTCATACAGGCTCACTTTCCCATACACCAATAATATAGCAGAATATGAGGCCTTGATCATAGGACTCGGATTGGTTATACAATGACATCTAAAAGAGTTACAGGTATATGGAGATTCCCAGCTAGTCATCTGACAAGTCACCAATGAATACCAAACCAAGGATGATAAGCTTGTGTCATATAAAAGGATGGTGGATAGTTACAAAGAATCATTTACGACTAGCACATTTGAGCAAGTACCCAGAGATCATAATTGAGGTGTTGACTCAATGGCTACAATTGCATCTCTCCTGGATCTTCCGTAAAATTCGACATGCTACAATTTTTTGGTAGAATAGCTTTGTATCCCAACGTATGATATCCCCGAAATTGAAATGATATGTCACCTTGTCGGTTCCAAATCCCCATGGTACGATGATTTCTTCACTTACCTCCGTGACCACACACTTCCCCCCAACCAATCCAATAACCAACGAAAAACCTTCATCTGCCAAACCGCTCGATACACCATCATTGCTGAAACCCTATACAGGCGAAGTCTTGATGGTACTCTTCTTCGATGTTTGGAACAAGATGAAATAACAAAGGCCTTGGAAGAGGTACATGAAGGCATTTGTGGAGCTCACTCAAGCGGTCCTTCGCTAGCAAAGAAAAACATGTGCATCAGATACTATTGGCCCTCCATGGAAAAAGACTCCTAGTTTATCAGAAAATGCAAGAAGTGCCAAGTTCACGAAGACTTGATACATGCACCAGCATAGGAATTGCAACCAATCAAACACCATGGCCATTTTTTCAATGGGAACTTGACCTTGTGGGTAAAATCCATCCATCTTCATCCAACAGCCATAAATTTATCATTACCATCACCGAATACTTCACAAAGTGGATCGAAGTCGCTCCACTTACCCAAGTCACCAGTAAGAAGATCGCCTCATTCATCCTTAATTACATCATCTACCAATATGGTGTACCCATGTCCATCATCACAGATAATGACCTTCCTTTCAAAAATCAGGATGTCCGTGAGCTTTGTGAGAAGTTTCACATCCAACACCATTTTTTCACCCCCTATTACCCACAAGGCAATGGTCAATCCGAAGTATCAAACAAGAATATATTGAGGATCCTCAAAAAGACAGTCAATGATGTTGGTCATGATTGGCACATTCAATTAAATCCAACACTATGGGTGTATCAAACTAGCATTTGAACCCCTACAAGCGCAACTCTCTACTCACTGGTTTATGGAGCATAAGCCATCTTGCCTATTGAGGTTGAAATGCCATCTCTCTAGGTCTCTTTGCACAATTTGATAGATGATCAAGCATATCGAGTCTCACATCTTCAGGATTTGGAACTGCTTGATGAAAGGCGCCAAGCTGCATACAACCACCTAAAATCCTATCAGCAGCGCATTAACAGAAGCTACAATCATCAGGTTAAACCTCATACATTTAAGGTAGGAGATCTTGTCCTCAAAGAGAATCCTCGCAACCAACCAAATAGAGAACATAAGGGCAAGTTTGAATCCAACTTGTTGGGTCCATATGTTATCACTGTTGTATTTGGGTCTGGGGCATATCAGTTGGCAACTTCGAAAGGAGAACCACTAGCAAATTCGATGAACAACATGCACCTCAAACGATTTCATACATAAGTTGTGCAGAGCATCCGACTCCTCCAAATATATCAGAAAATACCAAAAACATTCAGAAAAATGTCTTGAAGAAAATACAAAAAAATCAAGAAAATAGTAAAGAAAAATCATGCATCCAAATGGTGAAAACCACTTCGATGGCACCTTGGGTAAGTACGGTGGTAAAAACCTAGCAAACAGGCGCCATTCATAAAGGCTATGGCTTCATTGTCTTTCAGACTTGTTGCAATCGCATCCATTGCATCCATTCATCCATCATTCAAACCATGGCTTATTATTGATCTATAATCAGGGTTAGTCATTCATCTGTCCTGCATCCCGCTTTCATAAGCGACATCTAACTGGGAGAAATACTGTTTACCTACTGATGGAAGTGGATTCTACATTACTTGTGATTCATTAAGTTCCTCATTCACAATTGGCTAGAAATAATACCAAAAACATTCGTAAACACTCAAAATATACCAAAAATATTCATAAACACTCACAAATCCAAAAAACATGTCAAAAACATCAAAAATCAATCAAAAACATTGCAACGCATATAATATTCTTTGTACATACGCATCACAACAAACACCAAACAAACATTTTTTGAGCTACTCAAACAATGACCACTTATCAAATCAACCAACCAATCAAAACATCCACACACAATTGTCTTCACAAGGATGCATCCTTCCTGACAGACAAGACATAATAACATTTTCTTTGACAAGAAAATTCGGTTTAGTTAATAAGTACTTGGTCGGTTTTTTATTTATTTATTTATTTATTTATTTATTTATTTATTTATATCAGGTTCCTATGTTACTCCAGGATATCCACAAGTGATTAGAGTAGCTGGCATGGCTCCTGATATCTTTTTCTTTGTTTATTATTTGCAGATTGATCCAATGAAGTTTTGGGGCATGTACTAATGGTGTCTGCATGGGAAGTTCACTAAGCTACGTGATCATATGCAAAAATACAGTCATGGATCACTATGGCTTACTGACTACAGTGTATACCTCGACCATTTACGCATGAACCAAAATGGAGGGTAACTTTTCGTTATCTAGGATGCTTGCTTACAGGTGAAATGCTCAAACTTGGTTCCTACTACCTCGGCCAAGAATGATACTACCATGCTCGATGAGTAAAATAAAGCACTATGAATACTCTATGGATTGTCATTTCATCTCATCTTTTTATAATGCATTCCATTGCATCTCACCCATCCATTTGCTGATTCATGTTCATATCTATTATTTGCATGCAAGTAATTCAGGCTTCTATGAGAAAGCACCTAATATAAGTTTGTCTTGGGTACAGATCATGACGGAGTTCTCTAATACATCTTCTCACATTCTCATTTTACATCTACACATTCTCACCAACTCACATTCATATATTATGAAGGCATGGCATGATCATTTAGTTGCATTACATGCATTCAGTTCATTATCATTTACTTCCATTTAGATTCATTTAGATATTCATTTAAGTGCATTAATGTGTTCATCACATTAGTACATTTAACACATCAAGTACATTTGTTCTCATTTACTTGCATTTTATCATTTCATTTAGTTGCATTGAGTGCATTTAGCTTCATTTAAATACCTTTCAAATCATTTCATTCATCTATCTTCATTTAGTTACCTATTAGTCATTAATGTACATGCACTTTGTCATTAAGGTACATTTGCTATCATCTAGTTGCATTTCAATTATTAAGTTGCATTCATCTCAATCATACACAATCATTTAGTTATTTAATTCATTTATCATCATTTACTTACATTTTATTAGGAATTCATTCTTATTTAGTGCACTCCTTTAATCATTAAATATGCATTCATTTCATTATCATTGAAGTTTCATTTAGTTCATTTAATAGGTGCATTTTTAACCCATTTAGTCTCATCTAGATTCATTAAAGATGCATTCATTATCCTTTAATTGCATTAAGTTACAATTATCATTTAGTGGCATTCATTTCATCATTAAAGTGCATTTATTCATTCAGTGCATTCATCTAAGAAACATACATAACATTTGTATAAACATTTGTTCATCCATTTAAGTGCATACATACATAACATTTGTATAAATATTTGTTCATCATTTAAGTGCATACATACATAACATTTGTACAAACATTTGTTCATCCATTTATGTGCATACATACATAACATTTGTATAAACATTTGTTCAACATTTAAGTGCATACATACATAACATTTGTATAAATATTTATTCATCCATTTAAAGTACATTCAACCATTCATTTAAGTGCATTCATCTAGTTGCATACATAAACATTTGCATAAACATTTGATTCACTTAGATTCATCTAAAAAATACACATCTTAAAAACATGCATCATTAACTCATATCATCATCATAATATCATATTCAACATGTACAGTATTGCATATCACAATATCATTATTCATTATCTCATCTCATCATTTAGCATACATCGTCATTGCATCACATTAATAGCATTCAAAATCATCATCCATCCTCTACATGTAGCCACATGTTAGAAAATCATCCATAACATGCATATAAAAATCATATCATCAACATGTACATCTAGAATGTAAATCATTCATAACATGGACCTAAGCATAAATCATAATCATCATCCTGCATAAAAACATACATGTCATCATATATATGCATATCATATAAAAACATGAGATCTCCTCGTATATCGCATCAAAAAAAAAATGTATCAGAGTACAATGATGTCAAAATATACCGACTACCGAGAGCCATCCAAGTCACATTCTAAATAACAAAGTAACAAGTGCATAGAAACTCTCAAATAGAACTTTGGCCAAATGTTGCTCCACCACCACCCCTTGCTCCCCCACCACCCTCACCATCTTATCGAGGAGGACCCATAGCACCACCACTACTCTGAACCCTTTGAGACCACTTTGATTTCGCCCGCTACATTTGGGAATAGCTCAGTGCTCGCTGACTAACTGGCACAGCCTGCTCATATAATCCTCACCAATAGTCAATCTCTCCACCTGCCCGCCACATCTCCCTCAACACCACCTTAGTCGGACCCTATTCCTGTGCTCCCTCCAACACTCGAACTCTATCTTGCATCTCCCTCGATCTGTCCACCAGATCATCTCTCTCTCACACCACTACCCTCAACTCAGCCTCCCATGCAAAAAGCTAGACATCGCTCGCTGCAATCTCTACCTCCTTGTCCTCTAACCGAGTCTGCAACCATATAATCATAAACTCCTGCAGATCTCCCTCTCCTCCACCTATGGCTCCCCCTCCCATCTCCATAAGATCCCCTCCTCCACCTATGGCTCCCTTTCCCATCTCCATAGGCTCCTTTCCCCCATCGACATCCCCACCTTCTGCTCTAGCTACTCCCTGTATAAGTGAACCCTATGATAGTCGTAAAGGTTGCCCACCTCTGCCTCTCCTCTATAATCGTCCTCATCCACCACCTCAACCTCCAAATCCACCCCCACCCCCTCCCCCTCCTCCTGCTCCACCAAAACCTCCTCCACCACCTCCCTCTCCCCCATCTTCTCCTCCTCCATCTCCTCCTCCTCCATCCATGCCTCCTCTCCCCCTTCATCACCGTCTCCTATCATCCTCAAAAGATAGTATGGGCTTGACGAGATCTAAAATCTGTGGAATTAGATGCACGATACGATACTACATGTACTCCTCTATCACCCCTGCATCCACAATCTTAGGCCTCATCTTCGATGGTCTCTCCTATAACATCTGGAACTCTACCAAGGCTTGATCATAAGGTAACACTGGTCCCACTGAAATCTCTCCTGCACTACCTGTGCATACTCCCCCAAACCCCTCGGCAAACCTTGCCTCCATCCAAACTGCCTCATCACTCTCCCTGGCAACTGTCTCTCCACATAGTAGGTTGTATGCCCAATCAAAAAATGTGTCACAAATACATATGGTAGCCCCTCTACATTATCATCCCAAGGCTCGCACTCAAGGTATGGCCTACATATGACCATATCTAAATCATCCAAAGCCCGTCGCCAAAACTCCAACTTCCCCAAATGGGGTTAGCTCATCAAACCTCCATACATAAGCACATAAGGCTGATCTATCACCCTAAACCTCAAGCTGACCGGTCGTGTGACTGGCAGGTGCTCCCAAGCCCAGATATGTAGCAATGTGATCCCTACCCCTAGTGATCTAGCCTCTCGGTACACGACCACATGTAAATCCCTGTATAGGTGTGCCAACACACATGGCCCCCATGCATAGCAGGTCCCCTCAGTCATCATCTACTCTATCACCTGGCCCCAACCAACAACTAATCTATGTGAACGTCGATCGAGGCAAAGCAAACCCCCAACGATCCCTGATAACACTGATGGTAGAGGCTCATACAGTGCTACTATATCCTCCCATGCTATAGAGCCATCCTTAATGTACACATCATCGATGAATATCCTCCACATAACTACTGTCCCTGGGTACCGATCATATGTAACACGCTCCCCCCTCATTAGGATGTACAGAATCCTCCATATGTCCTCCAACGTCACTGTCATCTCTCCCATCGCCAAGTGAAACGTGCATGTCTCATTGTGCCATCACTCCACCAAATCCATCAGTAGACCGTGATTCGTCTGAATCACAGGTAGGTACATCATGTCATACAAGCTAGTTGCACAGACGTAATCTATCTCTGCCTTCGTCAACTGCTCTCGCAACTGTTGTGTGGTGGGATCCCTCTCCTGCATTTGTAAAATTGGAAGATCCTCCTACACATATCAACACTCATATCAGTTGTTTTGCTACAGACTTTCTTAAGTTTCAACCTAGACTATCAAGAAATACTTTTTGCTCAAGTATCTTCGGGTCTCAACAGGTAATTGATCATGGCAAACCTAAACTACAATAGACATTTATCAAATGACCTACTCTCAACGAGGCTGCTCTGATTCATCAAAACAACCAATCAATCATTCCAACATAGGCGTCAGGAGATATTTTCTCTAACACTAGGGCATTTTTACTACAATCATGCTACTATGTTGACAATAGCGCTACAACTTATGCACAACAGCGCTAAAAAACAACAAATGCGCTAAAAAAACTACACCATAGCGCTATTACATGACAAACGCGCTATAACATTTACCCGACAGCGCTAAAATTACAAAAGCACTATTACTATGACTCAATTACGCTAAACTGACAATAGTGCTACAACTACTATGCAATAGCCCCACTGCAACACAGTAGCGCTACTTTAAGCGACAAAAGCACTAAAACATAGTTTTAGCACTATTGTCTTCCTTGGACTTTGACACTTGAAAAAACATGACAGAAATGCATAAAACACAAAATTCAAGATTTGCGTACCGCTGGTCCGTAGTCCTCTGGTTGTTGGAATTGATGGATCCGCTTTAACCGGTGATCTGCTATCAACACGACCATGATGACTTTTGCTCACTCCTTCGCCAAATGTCACTATCAGAGCTCCAAACTATCAAGGAGATAGGTGCAAATGAGACTGTTTTTACCCCTTCCCCTCCATATATACCCCCCCAGCCCTAACCCTAATTCACCCTGCTCACCGTCGTGGTCCTCATGAACTTCAGATGCCTCTAATTTCTCTGTCTCAACTCCGTTTTCTCCCATTATTTCATCGTTATTACTAATTTCTTCTATTCTACCTATCCCCAACTTCTTTCTTTTTTTTAAGAGATCGCCCGATTTTTTGAAATTTTTCAGCCCATCTCTCGAGGGGGCACACCACCCATTAAATTAACATTTATGGTGCATATTTATTCACAATTATCTTTCTTTCTTTGAAACGATGCGATAAGCCGCACCGTCTCAAAGAGGGGCAAATGTAGTCACATAAATCTGACCACTTAATTAAATGAATATTAAGTATTTATTTGATTATGTAACCATAAGTTAATAGTTAATTGAATCAATATTTAATTAATTCATATTGAACCTCTTCTCTATTAATCAAATAATTATTCAATTTATTTAAATTAATTCATTAAGCCACACTCTAAATCAATTAAATGAATAAAGCACATTTATTTAATTTAACCCCACTCTCCTCATTTAAATAAATAAACAAATATTTATTTAAAACCCTAAACTACCCCCACTTGCATTCTCCTACAAATGCAATTTGCGCCTATTTGGTTGAAATAATGAATTTTATTTTACTTAAAATACTATTTTCTCTCACTCATTAAACCCACTAGACTCTTCTAACCCATTCTAGACTCTTCTAACCCGTTCTATATTCTTCTAAACCATTCCTAATTAGCCTAATCACCCTCCCTAATTATTGTCACATTCCTAAGCAACTTGGAGTCACTTCTCAAACCCCAAAGTCTTTGAAATGCATTTAAGGCTTTTATGTCTTCAACAAGTTAACCCCCAAAGTCCTCCAAACCATTAATGATTCTTACATAACCATTTATGGCTCTTACATGAACATTAATGGTTAAAATCAACTCACCCACATGGTTAGAGACTTTCCCTCTAACTTAACCCCCCCATCTAACTCATGTGTTTCTTCAAGCATTCATTGTTTTGACCATGGTTATCCCCACTAACTCTTGCACAAGAGTTTGTCCATTGAATAAAGGCATTATTCATTCGATAAAGGCTTTATTCATCTAACTCAAGCCTAACCTTACCTCCTAAGGTAACCTTCAAGTCATCTCAAGCATTTAATGCTTCTTCCCTCTCCTCTCAAGCCATCTCATGTTGACATTTGTCATCCTGGGATTGGGTTGAAAGCCCTCACATGGATCATAAACCAATCAATCCTGACCCTTGTTGAGATTACACAATCTCAACCATCCAATTTCTTTTCATGTGCCTGATAATGATATTTAAAAAAAAAAAAATCTAATTTGCAAAAAGATATCAGGGAAAAGTTTCTTTTGTCTAAGTTTACTTCCTTTCCGCAGTTGTGCGCAACACTCCACAATTATCAACTGGCTATGAGTCAAATGGAGCAATCCACTCCTATGGCTCCGAGTGATTAGGGGGAGAGTGTTAAACAACCGTTTGCAAAGTTCAAACCAACAAAAAGATTCATCAAATTCAATGATCCAATCAACAACAACCATGTGAATGCTACAATAGGTGTGCCTTCTATTTCTAAATTTTTCCAAAGAGAAAGGCAATTTACTCCTTTGAATGAATCTTTACATAGTATTATGTCTTAGTTGTTGCACAAAAATGTTATCAAACTTCCTCCTATAAAACAAATTGATCCTTCCAAACTTGCCTCTCCTTATTTTGATAACAATTCCTTTTGCCAATTTCATCGTCAACCTGGTCATGATACTGAGAAATGTTTTGCATTGAAAAATAAGGTTCAAGACTTTATTGATAATAATGCTATATCTGTGGTAGGTGTGAATGAAGGGAATAAATTAGTTGCTCCTCCTAATCAAAATCTTAAGATTTTCACTGATCCCTTGCCATCTCATACCTCTAATGTTATTGAGATTGTGCCTAATTCTCTCACTTTTAAGGAATTCACCTCTATGGCTCCAAACTTGGTTAATATGGTAGAAACACAAGATACGCCTAAGGATCCTTGTATTATATTTGACCCTAGCGAGACCATTAGAGCACTCGATGGCCTTTTATACATAGTTGCAAAGGTTAAGGATATCCCTTGTCGTGGTACCTTGATTGATCCCTCTTGCATGGTTAATGTCATAATTGAAGAGTGTCTTTTCTTTTTATGATAGTTTAAACCAATATATGATACTTCTAATGTGGTTGTGAAGTTACTTGATGGCTCCTCTTGTCCTACCATTGATTCTATCACTCTTCCTGTTGAGGTTCATGCTAAATCCATGGATGTTGACTTTGTTATCATACCTTCTTCTGAGCAATTATGTGTGAAGTTGGGCTATCCTTGGCTATCTTCCATGAAGGCTATTGCTTCTCAAATACACAAGTGTCTTAAATTTCCTCACAATGGGGAAATCATAACCATGAACCATAGCTTATTTCGTCCATCCAAAAGAAGCCCCAGTGTTCCTATTGATCTCTTTTGGCCTAAACAATTTCAATCTCTTCCATCAAGGAGCAATGCTCTTTTTCAATCATATAAAAAATGGAAGAGCAATCTAATATTATCCTTAAGGCAACCTAGATCCCCAACACTTGACATTCCTATTATCTTCAATATGAGGTTCTTCCCCTCTCGGATAGAACTAATCTCCCTCCTAAGGAAAAATGTCCACCTACTCCTATGGATGTGACTTTACCTTCTCTTAAGGAGAACAACAATACTCCTCCTAAGGTTATACCTATACCTCCTCCTCATGATGGACTTGGTCTCCTCCCTACACCTAATATTCCTCCTTTCTATGGCGTAGTTCCAACTCCTTCCTCTTATCAAGAGAAGAGGCATGTTTCCCCTCTTCTTCAACCAAAAAGACCTCAACCTAAACCTTCTACTATCAAGGAGGGAAACGTTCCTACTTTTTCAATTGTTCTTCCTCCTTCTCAGCCTTCCACTAAGACTCGATGAAATCATTGTGTGCGAGAATGCAGATGAAGATTCCATGTTCGAGCTCACTTTGACAGTTGACATGATTCCCTTTTCTCCTAAGCAAGATGTTCAACCAACATCTCCAAATCATAAGTTGCATAAAACATGTGATGGTTTTACTCCTATTCATGTTCTTGATCCTCTTGCTTTAAACTTTGATGAGGAAATGGGTGGAAATGTTATTCATAATGGCAATACATCTCCTAATGCTTCTGACAGTGAGTATGAATATGTTGACATAGACAAGCATTTGTTGGATGAGTTTTCACAAACCCTAATCCTAGCTCCTAGAATCGAACAAAGTGACTTACAACATGATCATAGTTCTTGTTTGGATCTTGTGATAGATCCATCTGCTTTGCTCAATGTAGCTCCTCTGGCGTGTTTCTCGCCTTCCCTAAATAGTGATCAACAAGATCGGGAGGCAGATGTTGTGCTAGATTAGCGATACTACTACTATAGATCTTCTCTCTCTCCTCTCTTGCTCTGTTGTGACCATTCTTCTATGTGTATCCCTGTTCTTTTATTATTCCCTTAATGTCTACTTGGGAAAGAGGCAAAGCATTGAGATCTTCTCTTGGTCTCTTTCATGTTGACTCAAAAGGAATCCTCTCTTCCCTTTCTTCTAAGGTAGTATCCTTCTTTGGGAAATAAAGATTATTATATGCATATACATACATGATATACATGAGTTATCATACAACATACTGACCCCAAGGAAAGTGACACTACCTCGTGATTTGTTTTCATTATCCTTGGGTTTATTCCTTGATTGGGGGCTAAATCCATGCGATGACGTGCTCCCTTTCTTTTCTCTCTTTTGGGTGTATCCTACCTTAAAGCAATTGCCCCTAATAAGGCACGTGTGATCGCTTTAATGTGGGGGCATACACTTTTCTCATACTTTCCTTCTTGTG
The DNA here is from genome assembly GCF_030272615.1 of Cryptomeria japonica. NCBI lineage: Eukaryota > Viridiplantae > Streptophyta > Pinopsida > Cupressales > Cupressaceae > Cryptomeria > Cryptomeria japonica. The sequence continues at coordinate 280,982,289 of NC_081411.1, forward strand.
ATACTTAGAATTTCTTTAATGTGGGGGCATACACTTTGCTCATACGCTTTAATAAGATGAATGAAGAAGGTAAAATTGTTAGGCATAAAGCTAGACTAGTGTGCAAAGGATACTCTCAGGTAGAGGGAATTGACTTTGAAGAAACATTTGCACTAGTAGCTAGATTAGAAGCAATTAGAATGTTTCTAGCCTTCTCTGCCTACAAGGGTTATAAATTATATCAAATGAATGTAAAATATGTCTTCCTAAATGGAAATTTAGAAGAAGTGTACATGGAGCAACCAGAAGGGTTTCTGCTGCATGATGATGAAATATTTGTGTGTCGGTTGAAGAAAGCCTCGTATGGTCTAAAGCAAGCTCCTAGAGAATGGTATTCAAGATTAGATCAGTACCTGAAGGAGAAGGGATTCAAAAAGGGGAGTGCTGGCAAAAATTTGTACATAAAGAAAGATGGAAACCACATGATCATTGAGGTTGTGTATGTAGATGACATTATCTTTGGAGGCAATAAGGACACCCTCTGCAAAGAATTTGCTGATCAGATGCAGTCAAAATTTGAGATTTCAATGCTTGGTGAATTGACATACTTCCTTGGTTTGCAGATATTACAACAAGATAAGGGAATATTTATCTCACAAATCAAGTATGCAAAGGAAATGTTGAAGAAAATTCAACTGGAGGATTGTAAACCGGTAAGTACCCCCATGGTGACTGGAAGTAAATTGAGAAAGAATGATGAATCGTCGATGGTGGATCAGAATTTGTATAGATCCATGATAGGTAGTCTATTTTATCTAACTGCTTCTAGACTGGATATAGTATAGGTAGTATGCGTGGTGGCCAGATTCCAAGCTGCACCTAGGCAGTCACATATGAATGTTGTAAGCAAAATCTTTAGGTACTTACAAGGGACACTCAATTATGGATTGTGGTACCCTAAACAAGGGGAATTCATCTTCGAAGCATACACTGATGTTGATTAGGCAGGTTGCATTGATTATCGAAAGAGAACAAGTGGTGGTGCATTCTTCCTAGGTGACTGATTGGTCTCATGACATAGCAAGAAGCAGGACTTAGTCTCTCTATCAATTGTTGAAGCAAAATACATTATTGTTGCTACATGCTACTCTTAGGTGCTTTAAATGAAGCAGACCCTCAAAGACATACAGGTGGACATCACTGATCCTATTCTCATCCGGTGTGATATTTCGAGTGCAATCAACATAGCAAAGAATCCAATGATGCATTCCAGAACAAAGCACATTGCTATCAAGTATCATTTTCTCAGAGAGAAGGTTGAAGGAAAGGAGGTAAGGATGGATTATGTCCCTAATGGAGAACAAGTAGCAGACATTTTCACCAAACCATTACCGATAAGCACCTTTGAGTACCTCTGACACATGTTGAGAGTTGTGTCATCTTCCTTATGCACTTAAGCAAGGAAGGATTTATATGGTTTAGGGGGAATTCATAGCAGTCAAAGGGGGAGCTCGGTATGGAGCAAAGGGGGAGTGTACAGTACCCTTGTCATTGTCAAAGGGGGAGAAATGTACCGATATGAAGTATCTTGCGATAAGTTGACATCAATGCCAAAGGGGGAGATTGTTGGCAATTTGGCATTAAGTTGTCAGTGATGTCAACCGGTTTGGCAAGGTCACCAGTAAGTAAGAAGGGGTGATCAATATGATGGAAATACACATGAGGGTGAACAGATAGAAGGAAGGATATAGGTACACATGACTTGGGTCATCTACCGGTAAAGAAGGCTTACCGGTAAGGCATAAACCGGGATGAAGGTTGTTTGTGTGTTACGAAGGCACAACAACCAATGAACAAAATACAAAGGATGGTTGATGGTCATACCGGTAAGATAACCTAAACCGGTAGTCAACCTTGGTTGACAAAGCATGTCAAACCAACATAGGAATCCAAGAAAAGGTGATATCAACAAGCATGACAACTGGATGCCATGTGGAGGTATTGCACAGGTCGGTGGAGTGTGCATCAAGGTAACAAATCTGCAGGCAGGTCGGCTTTTATGAGGAACCCGCAAGTCACGAAGGATGCCAAAAGATTGCGGCTTGAGGAAGGCAAGCTGGAAAAGCAATCACACTGATCTTGCAAGAAGATTTTATCTTCATACCTATTAGGTGATGGAAAGAGCAAAGCCATTAATGGTGAGTGACAAAGAAAGCAAAAAAGCATGGTGCAAACCTCCATATTTAGAAAACGCACATTAGAATGCGAAGTTCTGTTGGTGATTGAACATTGTCATAAAGATCATATCCCTGAAAAGTAGATTGAATCAAAGGGGATTCAGATTGAGCTGGAAAACGAAAACCTAACACGATAGTGTTTGAATGCATTCTTGGCGGGAATCCATGATTATAAATGTACACAAGCTCGAAACAGAAGATATTGATGCTTGAGGAGGAGAAGAAGAGTAAAGAGAGCTTGAGTGCAGATAAGAATCATCTTCCTTAGAATTTATTCTAAGAAAGTTGCAAAGAGATTCAACAAGCAAACCAATGAGAGGGTTTAGCCGACAGTAATTGAGTACTGGTATAACTGTAGCAGGTTCAACAGTTGAGAAAATTGGTAAGGTGTAGTTGAGCAAGGCAACATCCAAGTGTGACATAGTGATTTGTGAGACTATGAGAGAGAGAGAGAGAGAGAGAGAGAGAGAGAGAGAGAGAGAGAGAGAGAGAGAGAGAGAGAGAGAGAGAGAGAGAGAAGAGAGGCCAATAATTAGAGAGAGTGATCTCATAACCGACATAATTTATTTGACCAAAGAGTTGCAGAATTCATTTGCAACAAAAAGATTTAACTGTATCTAAATTGTATTTCAATATACATCACCAAGTTGGAGCTTGGTGCCCCTTGGGTTGGTGCCCTAAATCTTTGTAATTCAATGTTTCACTTGTGAAGCTGGATTGGAGCAATAGTCTCCAACAACATTTCTCACTGAGGTTTTTCCCATATTGGGTTTTCCTCGTACACCTGGTGTTGTGGGTTGCATTTGTGTGATTGTCTTCTTTGGTCTCATCAATTGCTTCACTAGTTTGATTGTTTAGTAATTAAGATAACAACTAGTATTTTGAAGTTGCCTTAAAAGAGAAAAGAGTGTTATCAACCACTGATTCACCCCCCTCTCAATGGTACTTTGTGTTCAACAAAAATGTGCCAGATATGTAGTAGAAAGTGCCACAAACATGGAAATAATGTCAAAATATGCATTTTTGGTGAAATTGTTTTGCCTAATGTCTGTCCGAATATGAATTTTATTTTTAGATATCAAGTGTGACCAAATATAATTCTTTGATGATTTTTGTGGTAAGAAAACGTTACAAGCAAGAAGAAACAATGGATATTGTGTGATTAATGATAACAAGGGTATGACCTAAGCTCCTCTTCCACTAGTCTTATCACAAATAGAAACACACCAAACATTTCATACGCTTAAGATCAATATCCAATGGTAGAAAAATCAAGCCCACACTTGGAATTTCCTTTGACTCAAAAAGTGCAACACCTTAAGGAGTGTTTTGCAACCTTGTATTTGCGAGAGAGGATAGGTACGAGCCTCTAGGAATGAAAGGATGGCTCAATCGCCCTCTCCCTAAAAAGTTATGTGTATAGCTTATGCAAAGCTAAGGAGTTATGTCTCATCTCAAGGGAGCCATATGGTAACTTCAAGGCGTGGTACATATTCCTTGCATTGAGAATGACACCAACAAATCAATCAATAGGGTGGGCATCTAGAAAAAGGTTTCTAGTTGTTGTTTGAGGGACTTGTGTGTCTACACTCGCTAGTAAGCCACTCAAGACTTTAGCCAACCCTATGTGGCTCCAATTCCACCCCAAGTTGACACTAATGACATACACCTCCAATTTGGGTTCCAATTTTAACCTTTAACTTTTATATAGCGTCTTAAAGAAAAAAACTATTTTGGGTTGTTCCCCTTGGAGTGATTGCTTCTCCAATGGCAGACCCTTTAAAAATAAAAATAAGATGCTTAGTGATTCTCTTACACCTAATGTCCATGAAGGTGAGGGGAGAGGATACTTTCACAAATACCTTAGGGTTCTACAACATAAAGCATGCAAGCACACAAGACACTTCAAATAATGGTTCTCTTTAATGCACCAAATTGAAATGTGATTTGTATTCTATGAATCACAAACACACACCTAGCTACCCCTCCAAAACCATAGATTAGTAGTTTCAATAATAACCCCCAACCTACAACACAAGGATTGGCATCAAGATAATAAAGCAAAAAGAGGGGCCTTCTACAAGTGGATGAACAATCTCCAAGGATGTAGAGAAACTAGCTGATAAGCTACAAAAATTAGAGAACTTGCAAAACCATAAACTCAATAACACAAAGCATAAACATGTTAGGGTTAGCTACATATACATAAAAAATAACCAAATACACAACAAAATAACCACATATACGCTAGAAAACACCAAATATGTGACAGAAAAAATATATGTTTAAATTTAAAAAACCTAGTTGTATATGCAACATAAATAGACACAAACACATCAATAGATGTCATATACACGACAAAATAAGATGCAAACACAACATAAGTAAAATAAAAATTGGATAAATCAAAAACCACATGCATGCCCAGATCTGCCAAAAACATGTTAATAAGTGCCATATATGTGACATAATAAACCAAATACGTGGTAGAAAATGAAATTATGACAAAAGTTACAAAAACACAATAAAAATTGTGAGGGATGTGAAAACGACTGAAAATGTCAAAAATACAACTTGCAAATTTGCAAAACACTAAAAACTCAACCAAAATGATTAGTAGCAAGGGACAAGAGCCCCAATGGGAGTACCAAAATCTATATGTTGAATTTGAACCATGACTGCAAACCCTAGTCCCAACCACAAAACCCTAGATCTACAATGAAATTAAAAAAAAATCAATGAAGAACCACCAAACATGCAAAATCATAAAATAAACCAAATGATACCTTTACAAATTTGAATGGGTTTGATCTCCATTGTTCTCCTATCTCCATTGAGTTTGTTTTGATATGGTTGCTCTTTAATTTTTATGCTTGCACAAGAGCTCAATGTAGAACGAATATGGTTGTGATGATGTAGATTTGATATAAGCTATGATTTTGGTAGAGTATAAGTATGCTCTGAGATTTGATTTGAAAGAGAGAGGAGAAATCTTCTTTCATAGAGAACATCCTGGAAATGGAGGGATAGGATTAAGAAGTGAGATAAAGATGGTCAATTAAGATAAAAGGGTAGGTAGAGGAAATAATAAAATAAAGGAAGTGGTTGATTTGGAAAAAGAGCCACTTGTCATTGCCTGTGGCTAATCTTCACACAAAATGACACTGAAAAAACTCCCAAATCTGCAAAACACAGTGATTTTTTGCCCGATTTTTTGTGTTTTTACAACAATGGGGATGTAGATCATGAAGATTTAACTGCTGAAAATTTCACAGAAATACATTGTGTTTTGTAAATTTTACAAATCATATGGAGTGTCATTTTGTGTGGAGATCAACCATATCCCTTGTCATTTAGATAAATGGATAGGGGAAAAAGGTAAATGAGTTAATTACATAAATTAAAGATATTATTTAACTAATAGAGGAAGAGCCACATAAATTAAAAGAATAAAATATTTATTTAATTTGGGGAAAAGAGAATTTAAATAAATAAAAATATTTATTTAAATTAGGAAAGGAAAAGGGCTTAGAAAGTCTTAGTGAATTAATTAAATAAATAAATATTCACTTAATTAATAGAAGCAAAGGGAAAAAATTAAACATATATATATATATAAAGCAAGTGCTATCAAGGTGGGGATAGCGCCCTATATTGATCAAAGGAAAATTACATTATATGTTCATCAAACTCTATCTACCTACCAACCCAAAACACGCAACACAACAAGAACAATACAACCTGAAACTAATCAATCTGATACATAACATGACAGAGCTAAAGAAACCTCAAAATGGTGACCACTCGCACACCCATAGTGACCACCTTGTCAACACTAGCCTTCGAGAGTCACCCATCTTCTTTCTGCATCATCCTTCGAAAAGGCGCCATATTTGCATTTGCGACCCCCACTCTAAACACTTCCCAAGCCTCTGCCATGAACTCATTTTTCCTGTTTCTTTGAGCCACCACTGCCAACTATGCTTCATCTTCTAAATCCGAGCACTCGACAACTGGAAGGAAGCATACAGGGTTAAAGTAAGGGCCCATAATACTAGCCCACTCCTCCATGAACTCCATCACCGCACCACCCACAGCCTCCATGTCCTCCATCCTCACAAAACCTGCAATTTTCTCCACACACACCTCTTTTGAGGATAGTACATCAACTAAAAGGCACAAAACAATTTCATATATATACCCATCACACCAGTGTCGAGCCTCGCTAAACGCATCTTCAACCAAATCTTGAATAGCGTAATGACCTTCTAGCTCGATGTCAAAGAGTTGATCACATTGCTCTTCCAAGGACTCCTTGCGGCATAAGCAGCTCAAACCAAAATGATGCACCATTATTACCATAGTAAAAACACGCTTCTTTGTGCTCTACATAAATAGACCGACCACCTCTAGATAGTTCTTCGGGCATGTCAATCAAAGCCAAAATAAGCATCCACCATCTATGTACTCCATTAGATCCTTAATGTGCAGACACAATCCATTCTCAAAGAGTCATAAAAACTATTGTCCAAGCCACGTGATAGAGCACTAAAAGGAAAGGACCTCTCCTATCCCAAAAATCCAATCGATGGTGCACCTTACCCAATTCCCATCCTTGGGATGTGCTTGCTATTAATGTACAAAATCTTCTGAAGATCTTTGAACCCTGCCTCAGCCGACGACATGACTACTAGCCTAGACTCAGAAATTCCTTTGTTGGTAAGAAAGTTTGCCACTTTATTGCCCTCAGGGTAGATGTGGTGGACTTGATAATCTAGCAACTTATCCATC